>NC_134501.1:24775458-24784500 GCF_040206685.1 Ascaphus truei | reverse complement strand
TGGAAGGATGGACTCATACCTGGATGCAGTAGGGATATATAAGCCACGGGAACATTACAGCTTTGGTGATTGATGGATTGATGGAAGGATGGACTCATACCTGTATGCAGTAGGGATATATAAGCCACGGGAACATTACAGCTTTGGTGATTGATGGATGGATGTTATGTGGTGCTACACTGACCATATGCTGCACATTAGACGAACGTCTAGGCTAGTCTCAGTTTTACAGCTCTCCTCCCACTAGATTTCCAGAGGGAACATTACACTCTCAGCTCCGGGCAATGTCTGAGCCAGGACCATAATCGGACTTTACCTGGTCACCTCCATCCCCCATTTCCCCTAACCCATGTGCAGCACTGCCCCGTTTCAAAGGGGAGCATTCATTGGTGCGAATTTCTATTCTCTTAACGGCGAGGGAGACGTGCGGAAGTGCACGCAGATACTCAGCGCCCCTCAGTGTCACTTCGATTGCAAGCTCTTGGGGGCAGAAACGCCTTTTCATGATGATTACTTTTATGCCTGTAGCTCTTATTCTTCCCATTACGGCTCCTAGTATTGTGTCCCGTGTATTATGGCCATCCCTGCTTCAGCACAGGTGGCTCAATCAGTCCCTATTTCAGCATAGGTGGCTCAATCTGTCTGTGCTTCAGCACAGGTGGCTCAATCAGTCCCTGCTTAAGCACAGATGTGCTGAAGCTGGGATATCCTGAAAACCTGAGCTGTTGGTGGGGGCTTGAGGACTGGAGTTGAACCCCCCTGCCCTAACACACGAGAGTTCATACTATCCTTTTGGGGGATGTGTGTGACGCGGTTTCAGCTGTAAGAACATGAACAGCTTTCAGATTTCAAAACACCCAGCAGAAAACTTTAACCTGAGCTGCTTTTTGTCGCCAGTCCTGTTCATCGCGTTTTATTAAACCCTTCAGCTGATGGGAAATCTAAATCGGTGCTTTCTTCTGCCGAGGTTTGAGCTGTGTAGATTGCACAGAGGTCAGTACCAGATTCCCGACTCCAATGGCATCAAATGGGTTAAACATCTCAAACTGGGTGTCCTCTGTCTGCTCTGTGCTGATCATATGCTCTAAAGTCCTCAAGGGCCAGCAGCAGGGCAGGTATTAGGGGATATCCCTGCTTCAGCACAGGGGGTGCAGTCGTTCTGACTGAGCCACTGATTGAGACAGCTGTGCTGAAGCAAGGATATCCTTAAAACCTGACCTGTTGGTGGCCCTTGAGGACTGAAGTGGTCCAACCCCTGTCCTAGAACATCAAGATATGTTTATTTCTCATTTTTTACCCTGATCGGGTGAAAAAAAGATGGCCTCCCTGAACGTCCTTGCAGGCCAGTCACTCCTTAATGGTGATGTCTGTTAAACGTACTTGTTCTCAGACAGAGATGTAACAAAATGGGCTAATTTATAAAATAAATACCCCGGAAACGCATCAGATCCTCCTTCAGATAATCAGATTATACAGCACAGATTACACTTTGGTCAACAGTGTAACCTGCTTCCTTTCTGTGACATTAGCATGGGGACATCTGCAACACATAATTACAGGTTAACGAGGGGTATGCGTTATATGGCTATTTATACGTGCTAATTAGATTAGCAATGCAATATATCCGGTCGGATTTCACGTTCCACGTAATCCTTTTTTTTTTTTAATTCTACCTTGGATTTAACAGGAGAATAAATCCCGCGTTGGAAATAATGATGTTGATTCTATGGAACGCAAGGAAAATAGAATCCCTTATCAGCCCGGCTAGAAATAACGCCCCGAAGCCGAGGAAGAGTGGCAGCTGTCAGCGCAACGTCTGGGCCAGTCGCAAAACGCCTTCACTTTGGCCTATTTAGTTTTGTGGTGTCGCTTAACATCTTCTCTGCTGTACGAGCTGGCACCACTTCAGAGGTCAGCCCCTCTACCCGTTGAGTGTCCCAGGGGCCAAGGGGAAACGTGCGAGATTATGAAAAAAATGCTCAGAATATATATATATATATTTTTTAAACACGGACTGGTTAGGATTCTATGGAGATGGAAGTCTTGCCCTGAATGGGTTTCTGGCTCAGCACTTCCTTTGCAGAGGTTTGGCTGTATACGTACACATTTGGGCAATCATAGTAACTTCGAAGGTGACGGCGGATAAGAAGCACGTGGCCCTCCCCCCCGTGGCTGCCCATTCTCCTGTCTGCTGTAAAATCTCCGACCCTATTAGATCCTGGGGCTTTCTTTAGGATTTAGCCTTTACGTCTGTCCCAAGCATGTTTGCATTCCCTGATTGTTTTAGCCCCTACCACCTCTGCTGGGAGGTTATTCCATGACTCCACCACCCTTTCAGTGAAGAAGTACTTCCTCACATTTCCCCTCATCCTGCCACCCTCCAGAGTCAGAGAATGACCTTGTTTCTTCTTCTTCTTCTTCTCTCTCTCTGAAACATGCTTCCCTCCTAGAGAGAAGCTAAAAAGTGACCCAATTCACATGCTTATTTATATCTGCCACGTGCAACATTACTAAGCAGTATTATACCATAAGAATGGTTCATTCGCTTTCCAGGAACCTCCCAGTGCCAGAAAGTGCCTAATGACATAGCACCGCTGAGCAGACATGGGCCTATTTACCCTGTGTGAGGAATGAAAGCGTAGAGCTTGCTCTCACTTGAATTTACCTTCTGTGACACAGCTACCCGGGATTGATGTATTAATCCTATCTAAATTGTTTTGGAAGGTTTTAAATTCAGAGGGCCTTATCTGGACCTTCCAAACCTTCCCAGAGTTTTCCACCGGAGATAACTCCTAAAGTGGCTGAGAGAAAAGATAACCGGCTTCTTTTTTTCTTCTTCTTCACATTCACAAAAAAAACAACAAAAAAACACTTATCCCGTTCGATACGAGACCACGACACCGCCGGCTATTTTGTCTGATAAAGCTGCTGAGAAAATACAGGACATTGTTAACCCGTTCAGTTTCGACAGAACATAGCCCAATGCCCAATGCACCAATATCACCACTTAGATTGCATGCTCTGCGGGGCAGGGAATACTTCCCCTAATGATTAGTTTGGTGTTTGCAGCGCTTATTCTCATCATGCCCCCTATTATTTTGTCGCAGGTATTACGGGTATACAAATAACAATATACTCGCATACATTCAAGGGGTGATATAATAATAATAATAATAATAATAGTAACATGTTCTTGTATAGCGCTGCTAATTTTACATAGCGCTTTACAGAGACATTTTGCAGGCACAGGTTCCTGCCCCGTGGAGCTTACAATCTATGTTTTTGGTGCTTGAGGCACAGGGAGATAAAGTGACTTGCCCAAGGTCACAAGGAGCCAACACCGGGAATTGTACCAGGCTCCCCTGCTCAGTGCCAGTCAGTGTCTTTACTCACTGAGCCGCTCCTTCTCCCACCAAATCCCTCGCCCCCCTGTTATATCCTAACGTACAGAGCGTATATCTGAGCACAGCTTCTCCGCGCCGCACCGGAGATGTCACTGAAAGCCGGCCCAAGGAGAAAAAAAATCGTTTGCTTAATTAACAAAAATGTTAACGGCCCCTAATTGCGCCCAGAAAGAAACAGTCTCCCACAAAGTGGCAGTGTTTACTTTCTGGGAATTCCTGCGACCTGCCCAGGCATTTAATCTCTCTCGGAAATAATCTAGGATCCGTTTATCAAGCGCTAGATGCATTAAATCTGACATACCCCCATCAACAATAATGGTCTGGGCAATTAGGCCGAAGACGTATTTTAAGCTTTTTTTTTTTTTTCCTCGCCGGCTCGGGCTATATTTAATTTCAATCCATCGTTACCCAAACATATATTTCCGAAGACATTAAGGGCCCCAAGTTAAATGAATGAGAGTGGGCTGGTTGTATATTATTTGTTGATAACGCCAGCCTTCGTTTAGAAAGTCGGACTTGAAGTTGACGATGAGTCTGGACAATACCCCTTGCTTGGTTTTAAATATAAATAAATGTGTGTGTGTGTGTTTTGTTGCTTATACAAATCAGCAGTTAAAAAGGTCACGTGGAAAGAAAAATGGAGTTTAAAGAAGCCGTCTCCTCTCCTTAAGTACGGCATTATTTGCTGTTGTAACCTTTTAACTTGATTTTAAATGTGCAATCCCACAATGCAACACTATTTCTACACGGTACGTGCCATAAAACCTTAGAGACAACTGAACTATCTATATATATATAGCATATATATATATATATATATATATATATATATATATACACTACCGACACACTTTATTAAAGTGTGGCCGGTACCGCAAGCCGGGAGATTTCCCGGCTTGCTAGTGGCCGCCCCTCGGCGTGCCGCGCGTCATAGACGCGCGGTCACGCGTCTTCGGGAGCGTGCGCCCCCTGCACGCGCGTCCAGGGGCTCCCCGAGGGAGCCCTGGTGTCCCGCGATCGCGGGACAGCGGCAGGGGGTTCCGGGGGACCCGGCGGACCCGGCAGCGGTAGGGAGAGCGCCCCGATCGGAGGGCGCTCTTCCGCTGCTTCGGCGCGCGCCCGTCACTCTCGGGCGCGCGCCAGGCTACTGCTGCGGCCAAGAACGGGCAAATGCTCGAATAAACTTGGCCGCAGCAGTATATATTCATGTAGAGGTATCAGTACCGTGTTAGCCGAGCTTCAATTCAATACAAATACCACACAGGAATCGGGAATACAAAATCAGAGGAAGTTTCACCTGTTCTTCCAGCAATGTCGTGTACCTCATCATGTGCATGAAATGCCCAGGGGGCTGCTACTACATAGGTGAGACAGGGCAGGGGCTTAACAATAGAATGAACCTGCATCGCCACAGCGTCACACACGGTACAAGAGACAGTGCTGTCGGCGAACATTTCTCTGACTCTGGCCATAAGATGAACGATCTGAGGGTTGCCATACTCAAAGGTAATCTTAAAACACCGAAAGAGAGACGGTTGCATGAATACAAATTTATGCAACTGTTCGGGACACTTAACGGTGGCCTAAACAGAGATCGAAATTTTATGAGTCACTACTGACACAAGTGAACTCTCTTCCCATGAGCGCTAAAGGCCATGTCTGTACATACTGTGCTATATGTATGCAATCATAGCTGTCTCTTACACATACTCTATGTAATTCCATCCCTATATACCAATAGTGACCACATAGTATCTACACACACTTTTAGTTATGCCACTATCTCTGTGGGCTCGCCATTCATTTATATTCACACAGATACACACACACACTCTTACATCACTTGCTTTCAGGAACCTTTTGACACCTCTAGCCATAAAACACATCCACACCGAGGGAAGGACCAGCACAGATAACATTCCAAGAGACACTGTTTTTAAGTATACCCTTTGCTTGCTTCATTCCTTGTAACATCGCCGGAAGAAGAGATCAGTGTACATTGAAAGCTCGCACAAATAAAAGCATTTCGTTAGCCACAGAACGGTATCATCTATTTATTTTTTATTTTATATATATATATATATATATATATATATATATATATATATATATATATATATATATATATATATATATATACAGTATATATATTAATATGTATTTATTTCCAGATATTTTATGTTGTGCTGCTAAAAACAAATCATTTGGCCTTAAATTTGACAAGCTCCTATCCCTTCCCCTACAATGTGCGACAAGGCTCCTCTAGCTCCAAAGGGGTTAAAAAAGTTACCGGGGGCTGGCGTACATGGGGCACTGGCGTACATGGGGGGCTGGCGTACATGGGGCACTGGCGTATATGGGGGGCTGGCTTACATGGGGCACTGGCGTACACCGGGGGCTGGTGTACATGGGGGGCTGGCATTCACCGGGGGCTGGTGTACATGGGGTACTGGCGTACATGGGGGGCTGGCTTACATGGGGCACTGGCGTACACCGGGGGCTGGTGTACATGGGGGTCTGGCATTCACCGGGGGCAGGTGTACATGGGGCACTGGCGTACACCGGGGGCTGGTGTACATGGGGGGCTGGCATTCACCGGGGGCTTGTGTACATGGGGCACTGGCGTACACCGGAGGCTGGTGTACATGGGGGGCTGGCGTACACCGGGGGCTGGTGTACATGGGGGGCTGGCGTACACCGGGGGCAGGTGTACATGGGGGGCTGGCGTACATGGGGCACTGGCATACACCGGGGGCTGGTGTACATGGGGGGCTGGTGTACACGGTGGCTGGCGTACACGGGGGGCTGGCATACACGGGGGGCTGGCGTACACGGTGGCTGGCGTACACGGGGGGCTGGCGTACATGGGGGGCTAGTGTACACGGTGGCTGGCGTACACGGGGGGCTGGCGTACATGGGGGGCTGGTGTATACGGTGGCTGGCATACATGGGGGGCTGGCGTACACTGGGGGCTGGCGTGCACCGGGGGCTGGCATACATGGGGGGCTGGCGTACACCGGGGGCTGGCATACATGGGGGGCTGGTGTACACTGGGGGCTGGCGTACACCGGGGCTAGGGGCTGGCATACATGGGGGGCTGGCGTACACTGTGGGCTGGCATACATGGGGGTCTGGCGTACATTGGGACACGTCGTACATTGTGGGCTGGCGTACATGGGGGGCTGGCGTACATGGGGGGCTGGCGTACATGGGGGGCTGGCGTACACCGGGGGCTGGCATACACCGGGGGCTGGCGTACACCAGGGACTGGCATACACAGGGGGCTGGCGTACATGGGGGGCTTGCATACACCGGGGGCTGGTGTACATGGGGGGCTGGCGTACACAGGGGGCTGGCGTACATGGGGGGCTTGCATACACCGGGGGATGGTGTACATGGGGGGCTGGCGTACATGGGGGGCTGGCGTACACAGGGGGCTGGCGTACATGGGGGGCTTGCATACACCGGGGGCTCGTGTACATGGGGGGCTTGCATACACCGGGGGCTCGTGTACATGGGGGGCTGGCGTACACAGGGGGCTGGCGTACATGGGGGGCTTGCATACACCCGGGGCTGGCGTACATGGGGGGCTGGCGTACATGGGGGGCTGGCGTACACAGGGGGCTGGCGTACATGGGGGGCTGGCATACACCGGGGGCTGGCATACATGGGGGACTGGCATACACCGGGGGCTGGCGTACATGGGGGGCTGGCGTACACAGGGGGCTGGCGTACATGGGGGGCTTGCATACACCCGGGGCTGGTGTACATGGGGGGCTGGCGTACATGGGGGGCTGGCGTACACAGGGGGCTGGCGTACATGGGGGGCTGGCATACACCGGGGGCTGGCATACATGGGGGACTGGCATACACCGGGGGCTGGCGTACATGGGGGGCTGGCATACATGGGGGACTGGCATACACCGGGGGCTGGCGTACATGGGGGACTGGCATACACCGGGGGCTGGCGTACATGGGGGGCTGGCGTACACAGGGGGCTGGCGTACATGGGGGGCTGGCATACACCGGGGGCTGGCATACATGGGGGACTGGCATACACCGGGGGCTGGCGTACATGGGGGGCTGGCATACATGGGGGACTGGCATACACCGGGGGCTGGCGTACATGGGGGGCTGGCATACATGGGT
Source organism: Ascaphus truei (assembly GCF_040206685.1). NCBI lineage: Eukaryota > Metazoa > Chordata > Amphibia > Anura > Ascaphidae > Ascaphus > Ascaphus truei. The sequence continues at coordinate 24,776,947 of NC_134501.1, read as the reverse complement.
GGCTGGCATACATGGGGGGCTGGCATACATGGGGGGCTGGCGTATCCATCAGGGAGACTCCTTCATAATTGGTTTCGAAACAACATTTTGTATTTACTTTCTTCCTGATAAAAATACCCTCGTGGAAGATTTGAGTCCGTGAGATTCCCCAAATACGTGTAAATCGGCCGCATTTCCCCCGATACATTAACCGCATTCTGTGGGGTACGGGACAGCAAATGAATTCTGTGAGCGGACTTTGTCCCCTCCTTTGTGTCACCTTTCTCTGATATTGTCCTGTGTCTGCCTCTCACGGTCACTTTCAGAAACATTCCTATCAGGGACATTTGGGAGGGGATGAGGAAGAATAACGCACCGCAATGAGGGAACTTTTATCAGGGTGAAAGTATAAAATAATAGCAGAATGTTTCCCTGATGTGTCTAGTATGGCGACTGTCCTGCCCTGGTCCCTGTCCTGATCCCTGTCCCTGTCCTGCCCTTGTCCCTGTCCATGTCCTGATCCCTGTCCCGCCCTTGTCCCGCCCTTGTCCCTGTCCTGCCCTTGTCCCTGTCCCGCCCTTGTCCCTGTCCTGCCCTTGTCCCTGTCCCGCCCTTGTCCCTGTCCTGCCCTTGTCCCTGTCCTGCCCTTGTCCCTGTCCCGCCCTGGTCCCTGTCCCGCCCTGGTCCCTGTCCCGCCCTGGTCCCTGTCCCGCCCTGGTCCCTGTCCCGCCCTGGTCCCTGTCCCGCCCTGGTCCCTGTCCCGCCCTGGTATCTGTCCCGCCCTGGTCCCTGTCCCGCCCTGGTCCCTGTCCCGCCCTGGTCCCTGTCCCGCCCTGGTCCCTGTCCCGCCCTGGTCCCTGTCCCGCCCTGGTATCTGTCCCGCCTTGGTCCCTGTCTCGCCCTGGTCCCTGTCCCACCCTGGTCCCTGTCCTGCCCTGCCCTGGTATCTGTCCCGCCCTGGTCCCTGTCCCACCCTGGTCCCTGTCCCGCCCTCGTCCCTGTCCCGCCCTGGTCCCTGTCCCGCCCTGGTCCCTGTCCCGCCCTGGTCCCTGTCCCGCCCTGGTCCCTGTCCCGCCCTTGTCCTGCCCTTGTCACTGTCCTGATCCCTGTCCTGCCCTAGTCCCTGTCTTGGTCCCTGTCCCGCCCTGGTCCCTGTCCTGGTCCCTGTCCTGCCCTGGTCTCTGTCCCGCCCTGGTCCCTGTCCCGCCCTGGACCCTGCTGCGCCCTGGTCCCTGTCCCGCCCTGGTCCCTGTCCTGGTCCCTGTCCCGCCCTGGACCCTGCCCCGCCCTGGTCCCTGTCCCGCCCTGGTCCCTGTCCCGCCCTAGTCCCTGTCCTGGTCCCTGTCCTGGTCCCTGTCCCGCCCTGGACCCTGCCCCGCCCTGGTCCCTGTCCCACCCTGGTCCCTGTCCCGCCCTGATCCCTGTCCTGCCCTGGTCTCTGTCCCGCCCTGGTCCCTGTCCCGCCCTGGTCCCTGTCCCGCCCTGGTCCCTGTCCCGCCCTGGTCCCTGT
>NC_134501.1:24617958-24770458 GCF_040206685.1 Ascaphus truei | reverse complement strand
CCTAACACCTTCCCACCAGGGTCCCTTCCCCTAACACCTTCCCGCCAGGGTCCCTTCCCCTAACACCTTCCCACCAGGGTCCCTTCCCCTAACGCCTTCCCACCAGGGTCCCTTCCCATAACGCCTTCCAACCAGGGTCGCTTCCCCTAACGCCTTCCCACCAGGGTCCGTTCCCCTAACGCCTTCCCACCAGGGTCCCTTCCCCTAACACCCTCCCACCAGGGTCCCTTCCCCTAACACCTTCCCACCAGGGTCCCTTTCCCTAACACCTTCCCACCAGGGTCCCTTCCCCTAACACCTTCCCGCCATGGTCTGTTCCCCTAACGCCTTCCCACCAGGGTCCCTTCCCCTAACACCTTCCCACCAGGGTCCCTTACCCTAACGCCTTCCCACCAGGGTCCCTTCCCCTAACACCTTCCCACCAGGGTCCCTTCCCCTAACACCTTCCCACCAGGGTCCCTTCCCCTAACACCTTCCCACCAGGGTCCCTTCCCCTAACACCTTCCCACCAGGGTCCCTTCCCCTAACACCTTCCCACCAGGGTCCCTTCCCCTAACACCTTCCCACCAGGGTCCCTTCCCCTAACACCTTCCCACCAGGGTCTCTTCCCCTAACACCTTCCCACCAGGGTCCCTTCCCCTAACGCCTTCCCACCAGGGTCCCTTCCCCTAACGCCTTCCCACCAGGGTCCCTTCCCCTAACACCTTCCCACCAGGGTCCCTTCCCCTAACACCTTCCCACCAGGGTCCCTTCCCCTAACACCTTCCCACCAGGGTCCCTCCCCCTAACACCTTCCCACCAGGGTCCCTTCCCCTAACACCTTCCCACCAGGGTCCCTTCCCCTAACACCTTCCCACCAGGGTCCCTTCCCCTAACGCCTTCCCACCAGGGTCCCTTCCCCTAACACCTTCCCACCAGGGTCCCTTCCTCTAACGCCTTCCCACCAGGGTCCCTTCCCCTAACACCTTCCCACCAGGGTCCCTCCCCCTAACGCCCTCCCACCAGGGTCCCTTCCCCTAACACCTTCCCACCAGGGTCCCTTCCCCTAACACCTTCCCGCCATGGTCTGTTCCCCTAACGCCTTCCCACCAGGGTCCCTTCCCCTAACGCCTTCCCACCAGGGTCCCTCCCCCTAACGCCTTCCCACCAGGGTCCCTTCACCTAACACCTTCCCAACAGGGTCCCTTCCCCTAACACCTTCCCACCAGGGTCGCTTCCCCTAACGCCTTCCCACCAGGGTCCCTTCACCTAACACCTTCCCACCAGGGTCCCTTCCCCTAACGCCTTCCCACCAGGGTCCCTCCCCCTAACGCCTTCCCACCAGGGTCCCTTCACCTAACACCTTCCCACCAGGGTCCCTTCCCCTAACACCTTCCCACCAGGGTCCCTTCCCCTAACGCCTTCCCACCAGGGTCCCTTCACCTAACACCTTCCCACCAGGGTCCCTTCCCCTAACACCTTCCCACCAGGGTCGCTTCCCCTAACGCCTTCCCACCAGGGTCCCTTCCCCTAACGCCTTCCCACCAGGGTCCCTTCCCCTAACACCTTCCCACCAGGGTCGCTTCCCCTAACGCCTTCCCACCAGGGTCCCTTCCCCTAACGCCTTCCCACCAGGGTCCCTTCCTCTAACGCCTTCCCACCAGGGTCCCTTCCTCTAACGCCTTCCCACCAGGGTCCCTTCCCCTAACACCTTCCCACCAGGGTCCCTTCCCCTAACACCTTCCCACCAGGGTCCCTCCCCCTAACGCCTTCCCACCAGGGTCCCTTCCCCTAACGCCTTCCCACCAGGGTCCCTTCCCCTAACACCTTCCCACCAGGGTCCCTCCCCCTAACGCCTTCCCACCAGGGTCCCTTCCTCTAACGCCTTCCCACCAGGGTCCCTTCCCCTAACACCTTCCCACCAGGGTCCCTTCCCCTAACACCTTCCCACCAGGGTCCCTCCCCCTAACGCCTTCCCACCAGGGTCCCTTCCCCTAACACCTTCCCACCAGGGTCCCTTCCCCTAACGCCTTCCCACCAGGGTCCCTTCCCCTAACGCCTTCCCACCAGGGTCCCTTCCCCTAACACCTTCCCACCAGGGTCCCTTCCCCTAACACCTTCCCACCAGGGTCCCTTCCCCTAACACCTTCCCACCAGGGTCCCTCCCCCTAACACCTTCCCACCAGGGTCCCTTCCCCTAACACCTTCCCACCAGGGTCCCTTCCCCTAACACCTTCCCACCAGGGTCCCTTCCCCTAACGCCTTCCCACCAGGGTCCCTTCCCCTAACACCTTCCCACCAGGGTCCCTTCCTCTAACGCCTTCCCACCAGGGTCCCTTCCCCTAACACCTTCCCACCAGGGTCCCTCCCCCTAACGCCCTCCCACCAGGGTCCCTTCCCCTAACACCTTCCCACCAGGGTCCCTTCCCCTAACACCTTCCCGCCATGGTCTGTTCCCCTAACGCCTTCCCACCAGGGTCCCTTCCCCTAACGCCTTCCCACCAGGGTCCCTCCCCCTAACGCCTTCCCACCAGGGTCCCTTCACCTAACACCTTCCCACCAGGGTCCCTTCCCCTAACACCTTCCCACCAGGGTCGCTTCCCCTAACGCCTTCCCGCCAGGGTCCCTTCCCCTAACACCTTCCCACCAGGGTCCCTTCACCTAACACCTTCCCACCAGGGTCCCTTCACCTAACACCTTCCCACCAGGGTCCCTTCCCCTAACGCCTTCCCACCAGGGTCCCTTCACCTAACACCTTCCCACCAGGGTCCCTTCCCCTAACACCTTCCCACCAGGGTCCCTTCACCTAACACCTTCCCACCAGGGTCCCTTCCCCTAACACCTTCCCACCAGGGTCGCTTCCCCTAACGCCTTCCCACCAGGGTCCCTTCCCCTAACGCCTTCCCACCAGGGTCCCTTCCCCTAACACCTTCCCACCAGGGTCGCTTCCCCTAACGCCTTCCCACCAGGGTCCCTTCCCCTAACGCCTTCCCACCAGGGTCCCTTCCTCTAACGCCTTCCCACCAGGGTCCCTTCCTCTAACGCCTTCCCACCAGGGTCCCTTCCCCTAACACCTTCCCACCAGGGTCCCTTCCCCTAACACCTTCCCACCAGGGTCCCTCCCCCTAACGCCTTCCCACCAGGGTCCCTTCCCCTAACGCCTTCCCACCAGGGTCCCTTCCCCTAACACCTTCCCACCAGGGTCCCTCCCCCTAACGCCTTCCCACCAGGGTCCCTTCCTCTAACGCCTTCCCACCAGGGTCCCTTCCCCTAACACCTTCCCACCAGGGTCCCTTCCCCTAACACCTTCCCACCAGGGTCCCTCCCCCTAACGCCTTCCCACCAGGGTCCCTTCCCCTAACGCCTTCCCACCAGGGTCCCTTCCAGTCAGGCTGGAACAAGAAATAACACAGTTAACACAAGTACAAATCCCAATAATATCATTATACACAGGGACAGGGGGAGGGACTTCTCACAGGGCCGGAATCAAAGAGGTGTATAAATTCTCCTTCCAGGACTGATATAACCTAGGCCTCCTCCTTGCTCCCGTCCCCTCTCACCCCAACGCGCAACATGAATCTCTCCCCCCACTAGCCATGCAGTCCTGTTGCCCTTTGCCCGGGGGGCTCCGGGCTTTGCTTGCTCTCTGGCTCCGCCCTAGCGGCTGGATCAGTCTTCTTTATGCAGGTAAATCATATGGAACTCCTAATCTGGCAGCGAAAGGGTTAAGCTTCATGCCAAGCCAGAAACAAACTATTCACTTTTTAATCAGGGGCCAATGTGAGCAGCTTGGAATCCAGGGCATTAAAAAGATATTAGCGGTACCCACCCTGGGAAAGGAGCGTTAGACACCCTTGGGTGCGGTCTGTGCACCATATTTCTTAACTTTCGAAGCAGCTTTCCGCCTGAAATCCACACAAAGTATTTGAAACACGCGCCATCTTTATTGCGTGCCAGTTCGGGGCTCATGCAGACGCAGGGCCCGCAGCCCCCTCGTATATGGACAGTTGTAGCCATGTATAAATGTGTTATGTTATTATTTCAGTCTTCCTCCGTACAAAACTGCCGGACAGTTTCATACTGTTTCGCTGTGCATTTTTTTTCTAAAGACTTTTTTTAACGCCCAGTAGCAATGCATTGCAGGCCTCTGGCAGCCGAGGAGTTAATGACATATCATTTGCAACAGGGGGGGTTTAACTCCAGACCTCGAGACCCCGCCCCAACAGGTCAGGTTTTCAGGATATCCTTGCTTCAGCACAGGTAGCTCAGTCAGTGGCTCACTGCTTCAGCACAGGTGGATCAATCAGTCCCTGCTGCTTCAGCACAGGTGGCTCAATCAGTGGCTCAGTCTTTGAGCCACCTGTGCTGAAGCTGGGATATCCTTAAAAACCTGACCTGTTGGGGGCTCTTGAGGACTGGAGTTTGAACCCCTCATTTACAAGAAGCTTTCCCCCCCTCCCACCTCCCGCCCCCCTTCAGCACGTTGTGGGGGTACGGCGCTTTTAACACTTGTTATTACCCCCTATAGCTCACCACAAATATGCATTATTTAAATCTTTCATTTTAAAGGAAGAAAATAATAATAATGTATCAACTGGAACGAGATATATCCCAATTTTTGTTCCATGCAATCAGTTTCATCCCAGTTACAGAAAACCATGTTCTCTCTATGACTTAAGCCCCATTTTTTCTCCTGTGTTTTACATAAATTATGCTGTTTGTTTTGTTCAGAGCACTAAGTCATTTTGAAAAGATTGATGGATTTCCTAAAACCCTGCGATTGTCACTTCTGAAATACGTTAATGGGTTTAGAGTTTTATTTTGTGTCGGCGCTCGTGGATTTAAATAAGGGAATTCGGAAGAAATATAGATGAGGAAAATGTATGTGACACGTTGCAGAGAAACAGAAGAGAGAGGGGGGGGGGGGGGGGGGGGAAACACACGTTTTCGTACTGGATCAATTTTATCCTTCACCCGATTCAGAAATAAACAATAAAATTAGGTCAAAATGTAGTTAAGCCAAAAAACAAAACAACTATTTGCATATTTAAAGTGACAGTAGGTCGGATTACATGCAGATCCACGTAGAACAGGGGTGCTCAACTCCAGTTCTCAAGACCCCCTCCAACAGGTCAGGTTTTAAGGATACCCCACCTTCAGCACAGGTGGCTCAAGACTGAGCCTCTGCTTGGGCCACCTGTGCTGAAGCAGGGATAGCCTTTAAAGTGACCTGTTGGAGGGGGGTCTTGAGGACTGGAGTTGAGCAGCACTGACGTAGAAAAACAAAATATTCAATGTTTTTATCTTTAGCTGATCCTAATGTTATGATATATAAGTGTAACCCCCCTCCTAAATGGAAAAAAGAATAGGTGCAGAACAGCGCTAATATTACAAATTAAATATTAATAAATAACACAGGCAGCCAGGTGAATGACTGGTAGTACAACCAGTCAGAATGGCATAACAAAATTGTTCTTTTAATGTTTTTAATGTTTGCATGTTATTACTGTTTTTATCCATTTAGTGTTTTATGTTATGTTGTTTGTAGTTTAGCATAGGCCCATTGTACGTGCTGCCTTGTATTAGTCCAATATGGGGTTAATTCAATTATTCAATTAACCAATAAGAACTTTAGACTAAGGTATATATACCATAGAGACTAAAGGGCTAGCACATCCCTTGAAGAAGTACGCGCATGCGTACGAAACCGGTCGGGAAGTTTCGTGTTTTAGAAGTGTTTTTACTGTGGTGGAAATCTGCAGTCCCAAGAGGAGAAATCTGCAGTTTCCAAGTGCCAAAACCGTTTTGCGGGATCACGGTTGCTGAGGAGGACTGGAGAGAGCGTGCCTGAGGTGGGACCACAGCGGAGGTGACGTCACGTCCGCCTAGAGACCCCGTCATTCGAGCGACCTGCCTTCCATTCCGGTCACGTGTGGACGTCGATCAGAGTGCTCCGGTAGCCATCTTGTGAGCCCAGCTGTATGCATCCAGCTCGCTGCCTTTACCCTGCCAGCATCTTGTGAGTAGGGTTGTAATTTTACCCCTCCGGATGCGGTTATGCACCTTCCACACCCCAAATAAATTGCTTTTCTTTTAATTATATAGGCCGTGCTAGTGTTTAGTGTTTGTTTGTCTTGTGTGTCCTGTGTTGTCAGTGTTCACTCACCCCCCCAGTGTTAATTTACTGCACCATTATCTGTTTGTCTTTTCTTTTTTCCACATATATTTCGTTGAGGCGAGAATCATCACATCCCATCATCCCAAGGACTTCACTTGGACTTTTACACCCTAATCGGTTTGAATTTAACTCATTTGGCGCCGGTCACCCTTCTTTTGTTACCCCCTCCTAAATGGTTACTAACACAGCTGTCATATGTTGGGCCCCACCCTGGGCTGCTATGGGGATCCAGAAGTCCGGCAGGGGTATTTAAGGAGGAGGGACTATTCTAGAAGGTTAGGTTCCTGGAGGTCGAGGAGAGGAGCCTCGGGGAGAGTAGATAAGTAACGTTTATAAAGTAATAGCCCAGACCAGGCCCGCCTGTTTAGTATGTTAAATATAGGGACTGTGCCCTTTAAGTTAGGATCCCTGAAAGAAGGAATGGGGCCCTGAATACTACAGGAAAGGAACACGCCACGCCATGGAGGGCCTCAGGAAAGATGGCTCCCGGGTGTCAGCGGATCAGCTCTAACCGCGCATCGGCCCTAATATTCCTCATCAATCTGCCTGGAAGTGGCAGTTCCCAAACAGGCACAAGGTACTGGGTCCCGTAAGAAAGACCCGTCAGGATTCCCGTAGGGGCCCAGAGTAATCGGATTAATACCAATGATGGTTCCGAAGCAACAAGGGATCCGGGTCCCACACTTACTCAGAGCAACTAAGTCCAAGTACCTCCACCGGAGAGTAAGATTGGGCCCTGATGGAAGATCTGTGTTCATGTGTCTCTTATAAAATACAGTACCACGTTATTAATATGTGTATGTGGGGCCCTGTCCACGGGGACACGAATAAATGACAGTTTTACTACAGAAGCTACTGGCGCCCATTCTGCGACCTGCTGCCTCATCGTCCAGCCGCCTGAATCCAGCCCCCGAGTCACGGTAACCCATGTGGGGTAGCCATATATAGCACCCCAAGGTAATCTCCCTGGGGAGACGGGCAGGGAGGGTTACATAAGAGTCAGTAAACGCAATTTGTGCAAATACATATATATATGTATATTTATTTTTTTTGCGCACAAATGCAAAAACCGTGCGGCATTCAATGGGTTAACCCTTCGCTGCCAGAAACAAAAGCAACTCCATTTATTTTTATTTTTAAAAAACCTAAACCTTCTCTCGCTTTGCATGCTGGGACGTGTAGTCCTGTTTTATCCCATTGCGAAAGAGCGGGACTTCAAATTCCCAGAATGCTCGTGGGTAGGAGTCCTAAATAAACCCAGGGCTTGGGCCTGCATCCAGAAAAAGCACCCAACCAGGAATGGGTTAACATGGCCCAAACTGTGACAGCAGCAGCAGCTTCTGAGACCATTATGCCGGGTAAAAGATATTAGTGCCTCTGAACACGATATGAAAATAAAGTGTAACCATATGACAAAATGCTTTATTCCTTGAACTGCTGACCCTTGTCATGGTTTGGACTGAAATAAATATGGCAATAGGAAAATTGCAGCAAACGCTTTGCAGGCCGGGCTCATCAGAGCAAAGATAGGGGATATTCAGCTGCTTACAGGGGAAAATCAAAGCTCGGGCGCATGTAACGAGCACGGGATTAGAGCTAATCTTTCGCTGGCTGTGTAGCATCATTCAAGGACTTTTTAAGAGTCCATCAAACGAAAGGAAAGGTTTCTTTGTGAAACTGCAGATATTCGAAACGCTAATTTGGTCAGGATTCTCACATTTCCGTCTCTGATGAAGGGCCCCCGTTCCTTGGGCTGAACCGCGGACTCGTGGCTACGGCCATGCGCTTTGTCAATCAGGGCGGTGAGCTCCACCAGTCAGAAGGCTGCATTCGGCGAACCTCACGGAACCCCTCTTATCTCGCCACGAGGCGCGTTTCGTGCTCAGGACTTCCGGATATGAAGCTCTCTCATTGGCTTGGTATGGTGTCCTAGAGGCACTCTCCCCCCTTAAAATAGCTCTTAGGCCCTTATTCACTAAAGGGTGCTAAGCTTCCGCATGACGTAACACCCATTCAAATGAACGGAAGTTTAGACGTGCTAAGTCTTAGCACCGTTTAGTAAATACAGGCCTCACACCCTTATTGTATACATTGCGAGGCTGCTTGCCTTTTTTGGACAAAGAAGGAGATGGACCATATTTACTAGGAAGCGCTGCACCACTGAAATATGAAGTAAGGGGTCATATTTAGTAAGATATCCAGGAAGGTGTCTAACGGAGTCGCATCACTTAGTAAATATGCCCCTTAGTCCCATTGGAGCTGGTCTCTTCCCCAGCACTTGGGGCCTTGGAAAGGTCCATTCACCCACAATACATGGGAGAGTTCAGCTTACAGTCTATTATAACGTCAAGTATAGATTGATTTATAATAGGGTCATAGGGTTAGAGCAACATACCTCTGATGTGACAACGGGGCGTCTCAGTTATGGGATTCCAGGAAATCCCCGTGGCTCAGCCCCTCTCGTTGTTTGGGTCAGCCCAAAAAGGTAGGTTCCAACAACCCTACCGACCTGGTATCCTTATTAGAGAGGTGAACAATCCGTTATCAGATCCCCCGATACGAAGCACTCTTTTCATGTACAAAGTGCATTAAACGAGGCATTTAATTTGACAAATCCAGGGGCGCAGTCGGCCACGGATGGAGGCTGGGCGCGTTCAATTTGTAACAAACAATCTCCGTGTGATCAAAGCCTTCGGAGCTGATTTCAACATACTGCTTAAATTAGCCTAACACCAAACGGTTTGGCTGTGGGACAATATTTTGGAATGTGTAACCAGAAGAAAAATTCCTCCGGACACATGGTTCCAATATCCAGCCATGCCAGCCTTGCATTTTAATGGGCTGTGTTTGGAGACGCTTTGCTAACTTTTGACTCCAGAACATTTTTTTTCGTGCTGTCACCCGCAGAAAGCCAGCCTCGGTTACATTTTCTCCCCGGCTTTCTTATTAAAGGCTGAATGAGGGGGATTGTGTGATGTCCTCAGCATTACAGGGGCTACGAGTTGTAAATTTTCCAAGCGATGATGAAAGGTTCACTTATATTTCTCTGGGAAGGTGGGTCACGGTGCAGGCTGCACGGTTACAGGCAGATAACTTAAGTTGAGTTATTAAGTGCCTGTCGTGCTCAGTAATATTATGACATCAGCTGTTAAGAGAACGACATCGTTCCCCAAACCTTTCTGAATGGGGCCCGGTGAAAACGGACGCGCGTGGGACTGCCCACTGAGTAAAGACTCCGTTTACGGTTCGAATCCCGCTGCCGGCTCTCCTCGCGACCTTGGGGCGAGTCACTTTATCTTCCTGTGCCTCCAACGCCAGCATTAGCTTGTCAGCTCTTTGGGGGTTTATCATTAAACTGCGATAGTGCCAATCAGGGCATGGAAACTCCAATTTAAAGCTGCAGTTCAAGCAATATCCTACATGTGTGTTTTTTTAAAAATAATAAAGCAGTTCTGTACTATGACAAAATACTTGTGGCATAAAAAAAATTTGGAACGACATTTTTAATGTATTATAATGTAACAAGCATCTTTAGTTTCTATAGCAACCATTTACAAAGTCACACCACCATCCTCTTCTGAAACAGGCTCTGGCACACCCCTTTTTGAGCCCTGCTCTCTCTCTAGCAGTGAACCAATTGTATCTAGTGACTGCCTGGTCTTATGATCTTCTACACAGAACTTTGCTTCTTTGGTCCTCTTCTGCTGCACTGACAGCCATTTAGTGAACCCCTGAGCCGAATCTCGGCCGATCGATCACAGAACAGATCGATCGGCAACTTCACTAATTACTTACTGTATCATTCTGCGGATTGTATTGATGCACAAGTTAAAGGGGGAAAATATTTTTTTTTTTTTTTTTTTTTTAACGGCAGTTTGAACTGCAGCTTTAAGTCAATGGCGGTCTCCGTGGGGTAGCACTCCGATTGACGCTACTGCAATTTAATTAATGACTCTCATTGTGTCTGGAAAATTCTTTGTACAGAGCTAAGTACACTGTCAGCACTAAGAAAAGTGTATTCTGATGATTATTATGATTTATAGATTCATTGCGCGTCTTCGATTGGACTAACATGAGTTCTTCACATATACACGAGCTGTACAAACTCAAGTAGGCCTCCGGCACCGCAATTAGATTGTAAAATATTTGGGGTCGAGACGTTACCGTGCCTTCCAAGTTCCACGTACAGCGCTACACCACAAATAAATGTTATTATAATTATTCTAGAAACCTTTGCAAAGATCGGTTTTCTGCATGTCACATTGAATATGGATCCTGCACCAGGTTTTGGAGCCATTGTTAAAAAAAATCCATCATGGTCAGTGTCAAACATGGGAATTGTCACTACGCAGTTTGTTACTTTTGTCACATGTTTGAAACATATAGCGAAGCATGAACACACTCGTTTCATTGGCCTGATATATATATATCTTATACTATATTAGTGAAAGCACTGTATGCCTGCATGCATGCATGCCTGCCTGCCTGGATGTCCGGTGTCCCTAGGGGCAATCTCATTGGTCCCTTGGCCCGCCCGCCCCCGCACACCTCTCATTGGCCTCACACACACACACCACCCCCTTGGCCCGCCCCCCACACCTCTCATTGGCCTGAGGCGGAGTGACGGGCCAAAGGTACACACACACACACACACACACACACACACACACACACACACACACACACACACACACACACACCTCTCCCCCTCCCCGCTCCAAATCACCTCTCCCCCTCCAAATCACCTCCCCCCTCCCCGCTCCAAATCACCTCTCCCCCCTCCAAATCACCTCTCCCCCTCCCCGCTCCAAATCACCTCTCCCCCCTCCCCGCTCCAAATCACCTCTCCCCCCTCCCCGCTCCAAATCACCTCTCCCCCTCCCCGCTCCAAATCACCTCTCCCCCCTCCCCGCTCCAAATCACCTCTCCCCCCTCCCCAGCGGCATCACCTCTCCCCCTCCCCGCTCCAAATCACCTCTCCCCCTCCCCGCTCCAAATCACCTCTCCCCCCTCCCCGCTCCAAATCACCTCTCCCCCTCCCCGCTCCAAATCACCTCTCCCCCCTCCCCAGCGGCATCACACACACACACACACACACACACACACACACACACACACACACACACACACACACACACACACACACACACACACACACACACACCTCTCCCCCTCCCCGCTCCAAATCACCTCTCCCCCTCCAAATCACCTCCCCCCCTCCCCGCTCCAAATCACCTCTCCCCCCTCCAAATCACCTCTCCCCCCTCCAAATCACCTCTCCCCCTCCCCGCTCCAAATCACCTCTCCCCCCTCCCCGCTCCAAATCACCTCTCCCCCTCCCCGCTCCAAATCACCTCTCCCCCTCCCCGCTCCAAATCACCTCTCCCCCCTCCCCGCTCCAAATCACCTCTCCCCCCTCCCCAGCGGCATCACCTCTCCCCCTCCCCGCTCCAAATCACCTCTCCCCCTCCCCGCTCCAAATCACCTCTCCCCCCTCCCCGCTCCAAATCACCTCTCCCCCTCCCCGCTCCAAATCACCTCTCCCCCCTCCCCAGCGGCATCACCTCTCCCCCCTCCCCGCTCCAAATCACCTCTCCCCCCTCCCCAGCGGCATCACCTCTCCCCCTCCCCGCTCCAAATCACCTCTCCCCCCTCCCCGCTCCAAATCACCTCTCCCCCTCCCCGGCGGCATCACCTCTCTCCCTCCCCAGCGGCATCACCTCTCCCCCTCCCCGCTCCAAATCACCTCTCCCCCTCCCCAGCGGCATCACCTCTCACCCGCGGCATCACCTCTCCCCCTCCCCGCTCCAAATCACCTCTCCCCCTCCCCAGCGGCATCACCTCTCCCCCTCCCCGCTCCAAATCACCTCTCCCCCCTCCCCGCTCCAAATCACCTCTCCCCCTCCCCAGCGGCATCACCTCTCCCCCTCCCCGGCGGCATCACCTCTCCCCCTCCCCAGCGGCATCACCTCTCCCCCTCCCCAGCGGCATCACCTCTCCCCCTCCCCGCTCCAAATCACCTCTCCCCCTCCCCAGCGGCATCACCTCTCCCCCTCCCCGCTCCAAATCACCTCTCCCCCCTCCCCGCTCCAAATCACCTCTCCCCCTCCCCAGCGGCATCATCTCTCCCCCTCCCCAGCGGCGCTCAAACTGAACTCTCCCCCTCCCCAGCGGCATCACCTCTCCCCGCTCCAAATCACCTCTCCCCGCTCCAAATCACCTCTCCCGTACCCCCGGCGGGGGAACAGGCAGCTGCCACGCGGCGCGTAAGATGGCGGACCCCCTTCCTCCCTCGCGGCGCCGAGTCAGACGGTGGCGGCGCCCGGAAGTACAGGTAGGTGTCGCTCCCTCACCTCCGGCGCCAAACGGAACTGAGAAAGGGCGCATCAACAGAGACGTACGTGTGTGTGTGTGTGTGTGTGTGTGTGTGTGTGTGTGTGTGTGTGTGTGTGTGTCACTGTCCACTGCCCCCCCTCCTGTCCACTGCCCCCCCTCCTGTCCACTGCCCCCCCTCCTGTTCACTGCCCCCCCCTCCTGTTCACTGCCCCCCCCTCCTGTTCACTGCCCCCCCTCCTGTCCACTGCCCCCCCTCCTGTCCACTGCCCCCCCTCCTGTCCACTGCCCCCCCCCTCCTGTCCACTGCCCCCCCCTCCTGTCCACTGCCCCCCCTCCTGTCCACCTCCCCCCCCTCTCCTGTCCACTGCCCCCCCTCCTGTCCACTGCCCCCCTTCCTGTCCACTGCCCCCCTCCTGTCCACTGCTCCCTCCTGTCCACCCCCCCTCCTCTCCTGTCTACTGCCCCCCCTCCTGTCCACTGTCCGTCCCTCCTGTCCACTGTCCCCCCCTCCTGTCCACTGTCCCCCCTCCTGTCCACTGTCCCCCCCTCCTGTCTACTGTCCGTCCCCCCCTCCTGTCCACTGTCCGTCCCTCCTGTCCACTGTCCCCCCATCCTGTCCACTGTCCGTCCCCCACCTCCTGTCCACTGTCCGTCCCCACACCCTCCTGTCCACTGTCCGTCCCCACACCCTCCTGTCCACTGTTCGTCCCTCCCCTCTGGGGAACACGGAGAAAGAGGGAGAGAGAAGGGAGCGGGAAATTTTACTCACGGGCAACGCCAGGTCTCTCTCCCCCTCGCCGCTACAACTCACCTCTCTCCCTCTCCGCCGCCGCTCCAACTGGAACAGATGGCGGCGCCCGGAAGGACCCCCTTCCTCCCTCGCGGCGCCCAGTGAGAAGATGGCGGCGCCCGAAACTACAGGTAGGTGTCGCGTGTGTCGCTCCCCCACTTCTCCCCCCCCCACTTCTCCCCCCCCCACTTCTCCCCCCCCCACTTATCCCCCCCCCACTTATCCCCCCCCCACTTATCCCCCCCCCTACTTCTCCCCCCCCCTACTTCTCCCCCCCCCCACTTCTCCCCACCTCTCCCCCCCCTCCTCCCCACCTACCTCCCAGAGCACGCTCTCTACGGCTCAACATCCCCGAGGAGCAGGAGGAGGGCGGCAGGGACTTAATGCTGCTAGGTGAGGAAATGCAAGGGGAGGAATCCATGCCTTTGACGCCCCCCCCCCCCTGCCTTTGACGCCCCCCCCCCTGCCTTTGACGCCCCCCCCCCTGCCTTTGACGCCCCCCCCCCTGCCTTTGACGCCCCCCCCCTGCCTTTGACGCCCCCCCCTGCCTTTGACGCCCCCCCCCTGCCTTTGACGCCCCCCCCCTGCCTTTGACGCCCCCCCCCCTGCCTTTGACGCCCCCCCCCCCCTGCCTTTGACGCCCCCCCCCCTGCCTTTGACGCCCCCCCCCCCTGCCTTTGACGCCCCCCCCCTGCCTTTGACGCCCCCCCCCCTGCCTTTGACGCCCCCCCCTGCCTTTGACGCCCCCCCCCCTGCCTTTGACGCCCCCCCCCTGCCTTTGACGCCCCCCCCCCTGCCTTTGACGCCCCCCCCCTGCCTTTGACGCCCCCCCCCTGCCTTTGACGCCCCCCCTGCCTTTGACGACCCCCCCTGCCTTTGATGCCCCCCACCCTGCCTTTGACGCACCCCCCCTGCCTTTGACGCCACCCCCTGCCTTTGACGCCCCCCCCTGCCTTTGACGCCCCCCCTGCCTTTGACGCCCCCCCCTGCCTTTGACGCCCCCCCCTGCCTTTGACGCCCCCCCCCTGCCTTTGACGCCCCCCCCCTGCCTTTGACGCCCCCCCCCTGCCTTTGACGCCCCCCCCCCTGCTTTTGACGCCCCCCCCCCTGCCTTTGACGCCCCCCCTGCCTTTGACGCCCCCCACCCTGCCTTTGACGCCCCCCACCCTGCCTTTGACGCCCCCCCCCCTGCCTTTGACGCCCCCCCCCCTGCCTTTGACGCCACCCCCCCTGCCTTTGACGCCACCCTCCCCTCTCCCTTTGACGCCCCCTCCCTTTGACGCCCCCTCCCTTTGATGCCCCCCCCCTCACTTTGATGCCCCCCCCCCTCCCTTTGACGCCCCCCTCACTTTGACGCCACCCCCCTGCCTTTGACGCCCCCCCCCCTGCCTTTGACGCCCCCCCCCCTGCCTTTGACGCCCCCCCTGCCTTTGACGCCCCCCCCCCTGCCTTTGACGCCCCCCCCCCCTGCCTTTGACGCCCCCCCCCCTGCCTTTGACGCCCCCCCCCCCTGACTCCCCTCCCTGGTGCTCCCCTCCCCGGCGCTCCCCTCCCCGGCGCTCCACTCACATCACCTCCCACACACTGACTGACACACACAACTTACTGACACACTGACGCGCACACACACTGATGACACACACACACTGATGACACACACACACTGACTGACACACACACTGACTGACACACTGACACTGACTCACACACACACTGGCTCACACCCACACACACACTAACTGATGCGCGCACACACACACACACACACACACACTGACTGACACACACACTGACTGACACACACACTGACTGACACACACACTGACTGACACACACACTGACTGACACACACACTGACTGACACACACACTGACTGACACACACACTGACTGACACACACACCGACTGACACACACACCGACTGACACACACACCGACTGACACACACACCGACTGACACACACACCGACTGACACACACACCGACTGACACACACACCGACTGACACACACACCGACTGACACACACACCGACTGACGCGCGCACACTGACTGCCGCACGCGCACACACACCCCCACACACACACACTGACTGCCGCACGCGCACACACACTGACTGACTGCCGCACGCACACACTGACTGACGCGCACACAAACCCTGACTGACGCACACACGCACGCACACACTGACTGAGGCACACACTGACTGTGTGTGCGTCAGTCAGTCTGTGTGTGTTTGTGTTTCTGCCTCAGACTCACTGACGCGCGCGCAAACACACAGTGACTGACGCACACACGCTACATGAAGCTGTAAAGGAGGGAGGGAGGGAGGGAGGGGGGGGGACTGGATTGATGTGAATGGGGGACAAACAGAGAGAGGGGGGAGGAGAGAGAGAGGAACGGGAACATTACATCCCGGGCAACGCCGGGTCTCTCAGCTAGTATATATATATATATATATATATTTATATATATACATTGTATATAACTGGCATGTACAAACCACATTGTATCCCTACGTGTGTTTTTGTGTTAGGGTGTAGCATGATTTCCAATGAATTCCGAACACTCTTAATGAGCGAGACTCACTTCCATTGACTAAATGTCTTTATTCCCTCCTAGTTTGTAGGGCTGGAGTGGCTTCCGGTGAGTAAGACTCCCTTCTTATGAGGCTGCTTTCTGAGTGAGATTTATTACAAATTGTTCGCATATTAAGTGGGTCTCACTCCTGTGTGAGCCTGACTTGTGAGTGGGAGTCACTACTGAGTGAGGCTGCCTTGTGAGTGGGAATCACTTCTAAGTGATCCTCCCTTGTGAGTGGGAATCACTACTGAGTGAGCTTGCCTTGAAAGTGGGAGTCACTACTGAGTGAGTGCCTTGGGAGTGGGAGTCACTGCTGAGTGAGCCTGTTTTGTGAGTGAGAGTCACTGCTAAGTGTGCCTGCCTTGTGAGTTGGAATCACTACTGAGTGAGCTTGCCTTGTAAGTGGGAGTCAGTGCTGAGAGAGTCTGCCTTGTGAGTAGGAGTCACTGCTTAGTGAGCCTGCCTTGTGAGTGGAAGTCACTGTTAAGTGTGCCTGCCTTGTGAGTGGAAGTCACTGCTAAGTGAGCCTGCCTTGTGAGTGGGAGTCACTGCTAAGTGAGCCTGCCTTGTGAGTGGGAGTCACTGCTAAGTGAGCCTGCCTTAGGATAATAGAGTGTAAGCTCTCAGGACCAGGACCCTCATTACCTCTCTATATCTGTTTGTGCATGTTTGTCCTCACTTGTATGTAACGGTTTATGTTTTTGTAATATGCGTAACTCTGTACTCCCATTGTACCTACGGTTACGAGGAGTCCAGTACTGAACTGGACTGTCCTGTATTTGGACACTCTGGGCCTCATTCTAGTAGCTTCGGTAACCAACTCATCGAGGATTTTGAGCAGTTCTCGCAAAAATTTTACGGTTCTATTCAGAAAGGTTCAATGAGTTGTCACATCATTAAAAAAAATCGCTGTCATCACATGGTACTGGAACCAATCGGATTGTGAGTGTACAACGTGGTAGCATGTGATGGCAGTCATTTAAAAAAAAATGATGTGACATCATCCCTTAAAGATGATGTCACATCCTTTTTAAAAAATGTCACTTCAACCAGTCGGATTGGGGACAATCTGATTGGTTGTAGTATCATGTGATGGCAGACATTTTGTTTTAAGGATGTGACGTACCTCCCTTGAAGATGACGTCATATCCTTAGAAACAAACAAACACAAAACCCTGTCACATGGTACAGCATCCTATCGGATTGGAGATGTACCATCTGACACTCAAATGTGACGTCACAGGCCATACATAAAGGCCTGTCCTGTCTCATTTGAGCTTAAGAAGACGACGTTACAACATCCCCGTATGGATTTAATGGATTACAAGTACAGAAGATTGAAGAAAGAAGAAAATAAGTTACTGAAGCTGAGGATCATTGCGTTGCGGATCGAGAGCTGCCAGATGCATCGGGAATCGGAGGGTAAAGACATCTAAATGTAAGAAAAACATTGATTGTATGTCATTTTTGTTTTTCAGGTATTTTTATTGTATTTTTTAATTTTTATTTTTTTGCTTGCCCATTGACTGCCAATGTATTTATCTGTGCCCCTTAGGGCTATAGATAAATACAGTGACAAGCAATGCATTTTTTTGGCAAATGTGTGTTTTTATTTCATTGTTATGTATTTTTATTGATTGTTTTGTTTAATTCTTGTGTATTTTTGTTGATTTTTTTTATTCTTGTTTATTTTGTGTGATTACTTTTTTTAAATTCTGGCTTATTTTTGTTGTTTGCTTTGTTTAATTCTTTTTTTGGTGTTTGTTTTTTTATTTTGATTTATTTTTGTTGATTTTTTATTATTATTATTAATATGTTTTATTTTGGGTGATTTTTATTTAGGTTGCTATGATTGCCATAGTGGCTAATCATGCCCATATTATATGGGCATGATGTATCACTGTGCGAATCAATGGGTAGCAGGTGGGGATAGTTGCCCTGGGAAGGGTGGTTAGGCCACCTGGGTGGATAGCGGAGGAGGGGGGTTAACCCCTTAATACTATAGAGGTCACTAATGGATAAGGTGATTAAGGGGTTAGGGGCCATTAGTTTGTATTTTTTATTGATATGTTCCTGCCAATGGAGGACAAAGACGGGGAGGAAGACGAGGACAGTCTTCATCCTGGCAGGGGTAAGTAGAGGTTTTATTTACTATATGCTGGCTGGATAATGTTTTATTTGCAATGGGCAAATGAGCTATTATCCATATCTGGATAATAGTAATTTTGCCCATTACTGTATGTGTTGTGGGGGTGGGGGGTTGTTGTGGGTAGTGGAGGTGGGTATTAGGGTTGTTGTGTTTTTTAATGTTTCTTCAGGGTAGAGGGATTGGGTGAAGGGGTAGTTGCCCCAAGGGTGGGTGGTTAGGCCTCTCGGGTGGGTAGCAGGAGTGGTTAACCCCATTCATTACCATAGCGGTTCCCACCACATAATGGGTGTGTATGCTAGGGTTGCCAGGTGTCCGGTTTTGAAACGGATAGCCCGGTATTTTGCCCCTGCGTCCGGTATAAAATTTAAGGTAATACCGGACATGTTTGTGTCTGGTATTACCTCTCTCTGAATGCAGGGTGGATGCGGGGGGTGGGGGGGGAGAGGGGTCAGTGGATGCGGGAGGGGGGGGCAGTGGATGCATGGATGCAGTGGGGGCTGGCGGCCGGTCAGAGCAGTTGCTGCCATGCCCGGCTCTCCCCCGCTGCAGGCTTCTGTCTCCCTGTCTGTCCCATGCCAAGGTGTCTGAGGCAGACGCGCGTCGGGTCCTATGAAGTCAGCGCTGGAAGTCAGCTGGGCTTCCGGTGTGCGCCGGTGTGAGAGGGAGGCCCGGCGCGCGTCAGCCTCAGACACCTCAGCGTGGGACAGACAGGGAGAGAGGCTCCTGTAAGCCCCGGCATCTCCTGCTACCCCAGAAGTTGACGTCACATCCCCCCCCCCCACGCGCTCGCACAGAGAGCACCGAGCCCTGCAAAACTCCAAGCCAGCCCTGGTTTAATGCATATGCAATTACCCATAAAGCTAATTATATGCAAAAACAGCAGCAGAGAGAAGGGGTTAGAGTTGGGGGGGTTGGCGTGGAGGGGGGAGAGGAGGAGAGAGAAATCATTTGAATGTACTTTGCATGTACAAAAGAACATATTTTTCAGGTATCCCAGGTGTGTGCAGTGTTTTGGGCACGTAGGAGCTGTCTCTCCATGTGTTATATAAGGATGTGTTTGGGGAGGTATATAAATAACTTGGTAGTCCAGTGAAACAGGTCTGTCCCTCTCTCGATGGGAGTAACCCCCACTTCACATAACCTAATGTTAATTCAGAACGACTTTTAGTGGATACGTGATAACACACTTAGCGATGGAACACCACGCCATTTAAATGCTGCATAGCGACTACATCATGGGATCTGCCACGTAAGGGGTCCCCGTGGCATCCTGGCTATGTCATGCCTAGGGAGGGTTGTTTTTCCTGGTTTCACCCATGGGAACGGCTTCCTGAAAAATGGCCGCCGCAGTGCCGTGACTGCGCCAGAGCGACACCCAGGTGTCCAGTTGTCAGGCCGCTCTGACAAAATTCACAAGCGGCGGCCATTTTTAAGAGCCCCGTAAAAATTATTTGATATCAGTGCTCCTCTGAAACGTCGTCGTTCCGGAACAACGTGCGTAGTAACAAAGAAAATAAAGTCAAAATCAAGTCAGCGCAGGGGGGTCGCCGTTATTTGTAGTGCGACTAAAAAAAAAAAACAACAAATAACCTTTTCATGTTAAATTCAAGCTAAAAAACCTTTGAAGTGTTGAGCCGGAGTAACGACTGCGCGTTTTCACTAACGGCTGCAACCTACTAATAAAAAGACCGGGATTAAAGCTGATACGTATTGCTGGCAGCTCTGCTCGCGGTTATTTCTGCGACAGGAATAACGCAGTTTAAGCGCACTCAGTTTAAATGCCTGTCGGATTGTAGCGTGAAAATCCCATCCTTATCAGCGCTCCGGCACTGAAGGGGTTAACACAGGGGTTCTCAACTCCAGTCCTCAAGACTCCCCCAACAGGTCAGGTTTTAAGGATATGCCTGCTTCAGCACAGGCGGCTCAATCAGTGGCTCAGTCTTCAACTGCATTCCGGCATGCAACCCCCATCAATGCCGCAAAATGGGACTGCCCCGTTAATGTTGTCATTTGTTTCCAATCCGAACGTTAATTGCAACTCATTTGCATTCAGTTATTAGGACATAACGTAGCAAACCAGAAACACGTGTGCAGGCATGACCGTGTCGGCAACATGCGCCAGAGAGAAGACGAGAGGGAAGAGGGAGAGAAGAAAGAGGGAGAGAAGAAAGAGAGAGAGAAGAGAGAGACGAAAGAGAGAGAGAGAGAAGAAAGAGGAGAGACAGAAGAGACAGGAGAAGAGAGGGAAGAGAGAGAGGGGGAAGAGAGAGAGGAGAGAGAGAGGAAAGAGAGAAGAAAGAGAGAGAGAAGAGAGAGAGGAAAGAGAGGAGAGAGGGAGGGAGAGTAAGAGGGAGAGGAAACAAAAAGAGAGAGGAAAGAGAGAGAAGAAAGGGAAGAGATAAGAGAGAGACGAGAGAGAGAGAGAGAGAGAGAGAGAGAGAAGAAGAAAGAGGGAGGAAAGAGAAAGAGAGAGAGACAGAGAGAGACAGAGAGAGAGAGAGAGAGACAGAGAGAAGAAGAAGAAGAAGAAGAAGAAGAAGAAGAAGAAAGAAGGAGGAAAGAGAGAGAGAGAGAGAGAGAGCACACGGAAGGCAAAAAACAAACTTTTCTGTGTATAAAAAATAAAAGTCATTTTTGAGAAGTCCAAAGATTCATTTCCAATTAATTAATATGCTTTGGAGTTTTCCTCTTTTAAACCCAATTTGCATCCTGTTAAACACGCCCGCTGTGTCCTTGTTTGTGTCTTTTTAACAGCTCCGCGCAGCTGTCTTCGGTTTGCAAGTAATAGGATAAAATTCCATCGCAAAACTTTAGTCAGCATGAAAAAAAATAAAATGTTGCATTAAAAAACGTGTCTGTTATATATCAAAGTCTAATAGTGAGGTTCTCCTGAGACTTCCAGGGGAAAAACGTCTCGTAGGCCGCGGTCCTCGCAGAGAGACGTTCGAAAATGGAAGCTTAGGTTTAAGTAAATCAAAAACATGTCGCAGCCAAAGCACACGGAACAGATGGATGGCAATCTAAAGGCAGGTACCGGCTACTAGGTTGGCGTTTTTCGTGCCTCTTCTCTATGTTTCTGGGGGTACCACGGAAAGGGAGAGAGGGTTTGAGAACCTGCAGCACCCCCCCCTCCCCCTGGGAATTTGGGAAAGCAAGAATGTGTGTGGGTGTAAAAGCAACACAGAGGATTTGGGGAAGAGGCATCTTTCGCTTTACCTGTTTAGCGTAGCGTTGGTTGTGCGTGTTTCTCTACAGCAGGGGTGGGCAACTCGGCAGTCACCCAACAGGTCAGGTTTTCAGGATATGTCAGCATCAGCACAGGTGGCTCAATCAGTGGCTCAGTCGAAGACTGATTGAGCCAGCCGTGCTGAAGCAGGCACTGGTTGGACCACCTGTGCTGAAGCAGGGACTGGTTGAGCCACCTGTGCTGAAGCAGGGATATCCTGAACACCTGACCTGTTGGTGGCCCTTGAGGGATGGAATTGACCCCCCCGGCTCTGACATGTATCTCACGCCAGCTGATGTAGTTGGGATAGTACAGGCTATCCCAAAATAGCTTTTTATAGCATCACCCTACAATTGACCGAACCTATGGTGTTCCCAGGAAGTAACGAAGCACTGAGCAGGGAATAAATATGTTTGGCTAATTAGTGCCTAACTGGGCTGGATTTAGGTTTTTTTATTTAATTTTTTTTACATTCCATGAAAATGAAGTTCTGGCGATTAACACTTCTACCACAGTTTGTATTATTTACGTTCCACGGCTACACGTAGTGTTTCCATCTACCGCCACATCCACCCAAATATGGCCAAGGTTTTCAGCGGCCGGATGAGGTTTCCACTCATGGAGTTGCAGACAGCCGGAGGTTTCAAATCTGCCACCCCCATCCTAAAATGCTGGACGGGCCTGCTCCTGTTTTGGGATCTGGAACCTATGTGACCCTATCGCTGACAGCTTTCCAATGTAATATGGGAAATATAGGTCAAAATCCATACATGATCCCATGCAAGATTACATAGCTGGTACTTCATAGAGCCACTCTCCCAAGCGTGTGTGTTTGTTTGACCCATATCATGGATTACACCAGGTGCGCTCAACGCCAGTCCTCAAGCCCCACCCCCCCCCCCCAACAGGTCAGGTTTTCAGCATAGCCCAGCTTCAGCAGAGATGGCTCAACACGTCCCTGCTTCAGCACAGGTGGCTCAATCAGAGGCTCAGTCTTCGACTGAGCCTCTGATTGAGCCACCTGTGCTGAAGCAGGGATATCCGAAAAACCTGACACGTTGAGGGGGTTTTAGGACTGGAGTTCAGAGCCCCTGGTGTAATCCATAATATGGGTCAAACAGACACACACGCTTGGGAGAGTGGCTCTAAGAAATGCTCTTACACTTTAATCTCCAACTGAATGTCTCCACAATCTTTGACCTCTCTGGCGGCAAGGGCATCACAGCGTACGCAGCTTGGCAGTTATAATGATGGGCACTTAGTTGAAATCTATTCTTACCCCAAGAACAGCGGTAGCGTCATTTCATTGCCCCAGACATTTCATTGAACTGTTTTTCACGCATGCTTTTGCTCTGGTTCCTCTGACCCACATCCAAAATGACCAATTGTGGAGGTTCATTTATACACAGTATGTTTCCTTCTCACAGGTCTGCGTTACTTAGTTATCATCATTGACGTCTAAGGCGCCAACATATTTCGTGGCGCAGTACAATAGAGTTGGGCGACGAGAACAATAAAGTAACAAACATACATTGTTACAGTGGGTACTGAGGCTCCTGCCCCAAGGAGTTTACACTATGCAAGTGCGGGTAAGTGGAGACATAGGGGGCAGGGGGGGGGGGAGGTTGGTGTGTCTGCCACTACGGTACGTCAAGGTAGGTGCTTTCTCAGCAAACTCCCAGAATCCTTAGCGGGGACAGCCTGTTGTTCATTGGCAAATACCCTGTGAGTTAAACGGACTTCCTATCCCCATTGTTTGCAATTGTACAGCCTTCTAACCACATTATCCTGAGCCAGCTCCAGCAAGAAAAAGAAACATTTTGTAAGATGCAACATTGGATTTACAGAGCTGCCTCCCGAGCCAGTAAAAACACACATGGATTTTCAAATTCCTCTGTTGTTTTTTTATTTATTTTTTATTATTATAACATAAAATGGCATTAACAGATTTTGACCCTAAAACTCTGCCAACTTACATGTGTTTCAGGGTCGGACTCCGCACAACAGACTCCTGATGTCATATTGTGAGTATAACTCTCTGCATGTGTCCCAGAGTTGTGTATGTAATTCTTACAGACTGTTCTGTTGCCTTATTAGACAAAGTATTTCCCTTCCCACATACAGTATAGAGACAAATAAAGCTCACACGTTCACGTTCTGCTCCAGTGGCTGCTTATTCTCGACAAAAACAACAACAACTATATATATATATATATATATATATATATATATATTTTTTTTAAACTGAATAAAAGTGTTGATTGTTGATTTCCCTTGTGAAAATGGAATTTACTGAAGATTTTCCCGCTGATTGTATATATCCTGGTCACTCTCACTTTGAACATGTTTAAGTTAAAGAAGCCGTTCACCCCACCCCAGTAAAATGTTTTTGCGCCCCCGCCCTGCCCCCTGTCCCTGGAAAACAAAATGGCGGGAGATTCCACGCAGGCCAACCTGTCATTCCATGTGACCGCCTATTGGCCCACGTGATGCCGGGGATTTCAGCGCATGGCGGTAACGTTGCTACCGCTCCCAGCAACTTTATATTAATGGGGGGAACCCCCCTGCTTCACACTCATGTAAAAAAAGGGGAGAGCAGAGGGAGAGAGCCGCTGGGTGCTACTTGGGTAAGCGCTTTTGAATATAATAAGATGAAGCACACACACATAATTTTTGGTGCTGTTTAATCATTTTATTGACTGTAACTTTAATGAAGGTTATATCCAAATATAATACAATACATCAAAAGATCAATCAAAATTGGGGTGCAAAGAGGGAGGGTGCGGGTGCTGGAATTAGGGGCGCGGGGAGTGTGACACCCCCTGGGTTTATACATTTTAAAATGGTATTTGTATGTATATCTTTATTTATATGGTGCCATCCAGGTACATAGCGTGTTACTGCAATAATACCAGGGTTGCCACCTCTCCGGGTTTCGGGCACTTACCTCCGGGCTACGGGTTCAGCCTGTCAATCTCCGGGTGTCTGCGGGGTGTCGGCGTGCTACGGTGGCTCTGTCATTCTTCGGTATTCTCCTTGCAACTCCCCCTCCAACTGCAGTGAGCAAGGCTGCGCCATGACGCCACGTAGTGCCCCGTAGTCATGGCAACGCGGTGTCACGTTACCTTGGCAACGCCGCGCAGCCATGCTCACTGCGGTTGGAGGGGGAGTTGCAGCAGGATGCCGGGAGACGCCGTCGCACCAAGCAAAGGAATTCGGTTTTTTTGAACATTTTTTCAGGGTCGGCCTTCAGTAGAAGGTGGCAACCCTGCGTAATATATGTGACACAATATAGCACATAATGGGAATAAGCAATTTAGGAATAAAAATAAGAATAGGACAGGAGTCCCTGCCCCGAAGAGCTCACAATCTAAGTGGTAATGGGGGGAGAATGTACAGAGACAGTAGGAGGGCGTTCTGGTAAGTGCGTCTGCAATGGGGGCAAGGTCGGTGTATGAGATGTATAGTATCAGCCACGGAGCTACTCACATGCTTCCATAAAGAGGTGTGATTTAAGAAGGTCTTTTAGGTGTGGAGAGAGAGGGTGCTAGTCGGGTATTGATATTAGGCTAAGGTACGTTACTGAGTTTGTACGTACGGCTCCTCCACCCAAAAATGAGTTGCTGCTGTGATTCAGGATCCAAAGAGTAATGAGATAAACATTCAGTCTGATGATAAATGAAGCAATAAGGGGGACCCCCTGCGTGTATCTATCCAAATCATGTCCCTGGGAATCTGCAAAGCACGGAGTTAAGTTCTGTTTTTGTTAAGACAAGGCATGACTAGGGTAGGCCTGATACGCCGGAGAGGTTCCTACTGCCAAACAAACACAGCTGGCACCGTGCTGGAGGAATAAGGCCAGAGCTTCTATTAATAACCCAACACCATTGAGAACTCAACACAGAAAGGCGTGTACCTTGTTGGGAACCCCCAGACAGGCCTGTACCTTGTTGGGAACCCCCAAACAGGCCTGTACCATGTTGGGAACCCCCGGACTTGCCCGTACCAAGTTAGAAACCTCCATACTGGCCCGTACCTTGTTGGGAACCCCCAGTCTAGCCCACACCATGTCAGGAACCCCCAGACTGGCCCCCATCATGTTTGGAACCCCCAGACTGGTTCACACCATGTCAGGAACCCCCAGACTGGCCCCCATCATGTTTGGAACCCCCAGACTGGTTCACACCGTGTCAGGAACCCCCAGACTGGCCCGTATCATGTTTGGAAGTTCCAGACTGGCCCGTCCCATGTCGGGAACCCCCAGACTGGCCCATACCATGTTGGGAACCCCCAAACAGGCCCGTCCCATGTCGGTAACCCCCAGACTGGCCTGTACCAAGTTAGGAACCTCCAGACTGGCTCGTACCTGGTTGGGAACCCCCAGACTGGCCAATACAATGTTGGGAAACCCCAGACAGGCTGTAACTGTACCGCGTCCTCTGCTAAGGAGGACACCAACACCAGCGGTTACTAACCGTGGATATGCCGAATCATGATACTTTTGGGCCAAGTCTGTACCATCAACAACCGCCCCACCAGCTCTGACAAACCATGAAGACAATTCCACTTCCCTGATCACTGTTCCTCCCACTATGAAGGTTTGTTTGTTTATTTTTTATGCATTCACCATTCTTTTCTTATAACACACAACAAAACATGGGACAGTGGCAGGGCCTGCTCAGTCCCGAGTGATGAGACTAGTGGTCCTATCCCTTCCGTCCACACCAAAAAAACCCCCCCGAAACACCTCCTCTTCCCCTCCTCTTCCCCTAACATATTTAAAGCAGCAAAACACATGAAATCTTATAAGCTTTTTTTCTTAAATAAATCAGTTCTGTAGTATTAGATAATAGTGACTGTTGTTTATTTTTTATTATTCAACTCGTAATGCCATTTTTAATGAGTGTTAATACACTGAGCATCCTGTGATTTCTATAGCAGGTTTAGCTTGCCTCCCCAGCAGTGCAAGATATTTGCAACACTTTCCTGTTTGTGATCATTTGCTCCCAGCAGTTTGAGTTGCAAACTGTAACAATAGATAATGTTACCTTCGTAATGTAAGGATACTTTGTAGCTGCTGAGTTACACTCACTTAAGGATTGATTGAAACTAAAAGGCGGCCATTATGTTAGTCACACAATTAGGATTATGAGATGTATAACAGGATGCCCCTTGAGCCTAGTTGCTAGTTGGGGACCGCCCCCGCCTGCCATGCGGCCCCAGCCTAAAGTGCTTGGGGCAGTGTCGGTTTTAAAAAAATGCCACCTTTAGGCACTTACCTGGTGCCGCCGTCCTCCAGCAGCGCCGCGCCGTTCCGTTGCCATGTGTGACATCACGTTGCCGGCCGCGCATGCGCGGTTGGCTCTTGCCACCCTCAAATTCTGCTGCCTTAGGCCCGAGCCTATCAGATATCTGCCACTGGTTAGGGGCTATTCTTTGCGTTATTATAACGGGCGTTCGTGCTAATGAGATGCAAAAAAGGCGTTCCCTGTAACAGCGCAGATCCCCAGAGCGCCGGTGCTGTTACCGCAGGGATTCAACGTAGCGTTAGTTAGGCCAGCGCCATGGCAACGTGACGCCGTGTAACATCATGATGTCACGTAGCATCTGGTTGCCATGGCAACGCGGCGTCATTTGACACCGCGCAGCCATGTTGACTGCAGCTGGAGGGGGAATTGCAGGAGAATAACGGAGAATGCCGGAGACGCCGCCGCAGCACACCGCACCTCGCCGCCACACGGAGATTGGCAACGGCAACCCGTAGCCCGGAGGTAAGTGCCTGAAACCCGGAGTCTCCGGGTCAAACCCGGTTAGGTGGCAACGCCGCCTTTGGGCGAGACAGACTTAACGCCATGCTGTGTGACGCTAACGCGCGGCAGTGCTATCTTCCCGTGGCGTTACGCTTATGCTAATGAGATCACTAACGGACGTTGTCTTTGCATATAATTAGCGGTGTGAATTGGTGTTAACCTCAGGGAACAGACTTTACGCGGCGACGTCACATGGCGACGCATTGCCATGACAACACGATGTCGCAAGAGAAGGGCCGCCTCGAGGAAAGGCCCCCAAAGTCTTGGGGCATAGGGTTCCCAAGAGAGTCTTTATCTGACTCTGGCGACTGTACTCATTGCGCAGAACGATATTGCAAGTCCGTCCGGGAATAAATGGATTTGTTTGAAAATAAACTGATTTTCCTCAGTGTTCTATGAGCATAAAGGGACCCTTCAAAGAACGGGAAATCTTAATAAATAAAGGAAAAGGGAAAATGTCTTTTAGTGTCTTGTCCCCACAGACTGGGCGTCGAGACCGTGCTTGGCTAGTTATCGAGCGGTTTGGTTCGGAACAGACGAGGACGGGAATCGTACTGGAAGCTCGCACTTATTCCTCTGCACTTTGCATGTTGTTTGGCAATGTGTTTCCAATGAGAATAATTTATTGCCCTATTGTTTTTACACCAAAGTGTGCGGTTTTGTTGCCATATGTGACGATCTGGAAACGCCACGGTTGGGGACGCAAGTGTGTCCCATGATTGGCGTGTAGTCGTGGCCTGAAGCTGCATTCCGTTCTTGTTAGAGAGACGTGTGGCTTTGTGTAATGTGTTTGTGTTTGTTGGTGCACAGACAGTCCTGGGTTTCGTGCAGTGTTGTGCTGGAGAAAGTGTGAGTAAATCACTGCACCACGTACCACACATCCGCGCGTGCCTTTTAAGCAATCTCTGAGAAGTCTAGCAAATAAAAATGCCGCTTATGAGCACATTCACATGTCTCAGACAGGCACACAGCCCTGCCCTTCCCCATTATCTCTTGGCATACAGTGCTTCCACTGCAGGCAGAGATTCTGGGTAATGATATGCAAATGAGAATTCCCATGATGTCACTTTTAGCCTGGGTTAAAGAAGTAACCAACCTCACACTGACGGATAAGACCCAAATGGTTATGTGAGTAGGATGACTGGCTCTGCACTTCTTTAACCCAGGCTGTGCTGATAAAGCTGTGTAATGCGGCAGGCATACGCTTATTGGCATCCATGTTAAAAGGGATAAGAAGTAAAGAGTGACACTGTGTGCTCATTTGCATGTCATTACCCAGAATCCCTGGCTACAATGGAAGCTTGGTATACTAAGAGATAATGGGGAAAGGCAGGGTTGCGGACCTGTGTGAGACATGTGTGCTGTAATCCATTCTGGCAATGAAGGGGTGAGTAGCACTGAGAATTGGCTATCGATACTCTGCAGATTTTGTTCAATGCCTCCAGCTCGCAAGGGGTTAAGCGGGCAACCAATCAGGCAGGGCATGCAATGTCTCAGAAATGAATGTTGGATTTTGGTCTCCATATCTCAACCAAGGAGATAAGCTTGTGTATAAAAGCCCAAGCAGATGAACCATAAGAGGAAGAGGTTTGAGGGGAGGAGCCCAGGAGCCCAGGAGCCCAGGGGCCCAGTGGCCCAGGAGCCTAGCAGTGCAGTTTGATGAATGTTCAGGAAAAGATTCAGATAAGAAAGGGTTGGTCGGTTAATTTGGATTGGGGAACGGGAGGCAGGTGATAGGCAGTTTCATTGCAAATAGCCCAACATTCTGCAATAAAGAAGAGCCGTGAGAGGTAACGCAACCTGCAAAGAGCCTGGCTTTCGCCAACATGGCTACAAGAACTCTGCCTGTTCAGAAGCCAGGAATTCGTACGTTCAGATGTTTACAGTTACGCCCGTCCAATTTCTGCCCAGACACAGAAACGGGACGTTTCACCGAAACCCACTGAAGATTCATTGGGAACTGTCAGAAAAATGACTTTTTAAAACAAAAAAAAAATCATAACTGTCAATTTAAACAAATAGGAAGTTGGATTTTTGGATTGTGATGGAGCCAGGAAACCCGGAATATACATTTATCTCCGAGTGAAAGCCGCTGTGGGGGTTAAGTTTCTTCTGTTTGGGATGTGAACGAATTTGACTGGGAACAGTGGGAGACACTTGGCCTGGGTTTGACCTATGGACCACGTTCTGTGTTTTGAGTATATATTACACCCATGTTCCCATCATCTGTGGCCAATCGAATAAACATGTCTCTTGGAAACAATGGGCCCATACTCACTAAATGGTGCTGTTCCATAAGAGACCTTATGGCCGAATAGTATCACTGATGATACAATGAGCGATTCTGCTTCAAGGAGCTGCACCCGACATCATGTAAAGTGGACTAGACATAGTAACGGTGGAATATTCCATAGAATAGTGTTTCCCACCAGGGGTACGTGAGGCTTCTCCAAGGGGGTTCTCCAAAAACAAATCAGTCCCAGGCAGTATGGCGGGGTCCTGAGCCTGTGTGGGGGCAGCACACTTAGTAAGGCCCCAAACTGCACCTTACTGTGGGGGCTATTGCTGTCACTTACAGCAGGAGCTTCCCACAATGCTTTGCATCCACTGATTTGTTTTTTGGACTTACTGCATTATATTTCCCTGTCTTGTAAACCATGAGGTTCCCAACTCCAGTCCTCAAGTCCCCCCCCTCCTCCCCCAACAGGTCAGGTTTAATGATATCCCAGCTTCAGCACAGGGGGCTCAATCAGTGGCTCAGTCGAAGACTGAGCCACTGATTGAGTCCCCTGTGCTGAAGCATGGACTGATGGAATCACCTGTGCTGACGCTGAGACTGATTGAGCCATCTGTGTTGAAGCAGGGATATCCTTAAAACCTGACAAGTTGGGGGGGGGGAGGGGTGTCTTGAGGACTGGAGTTGAGCACCCCTGTTGTAGGCGCCATATAAATAAAGATACACCTACACGCCTGTGTGTATTTACTCGATAGGAACTCCAACATATGTTTGCTGAGTGGGACGCCCCGCCGACGACCGTCCTCTCCGTCTTTATATCGGCCCCCGTTTACGTGGGATATAAATATAGATTTCCCAATCTGCATTCATCATTGACACGGGCAGACGTATACAAAACGCCAGCGTGGAGATGGCAGCACGAAGGGCAGAGCCAGTTATTGCTGAGGTGGTCCGAGTCGCTGCATTTAGTGCACAGTTGTGGGCTGTGCGCCATTGGATGAGTTAGCTTAACTTTTGAGCATGGAGAGCCATTAGCTTAAAAATGCCGTTAAGTAATCCCCCAGCGTCCTTTATGCATTTCTGTTTAACGGCTATGGATTTCCTGCCTACTTCTGCAAATCTATGCGTTCTCTCCTCAGCTCCAGGACAAATATTGACCCCGTTAACTGCAGGAAGGGTCTCCATCACGGCGACCGTACCCGGGGACGCATAAGAATGATGCCGGGATTCGATAGTAAGTAAATTACTTGGGTGTGCAGGGGAATGTGTACGGTGTGTGTGTTTTAAAGCGAAATGTCGCGAGTTTCTGAGGCTACGGGGCTGACATTCGTCAGTTTTCCCACCTTCTGCGTGGGACGGAGTTAGGGAAGGGCGTTATCGACTCCAATCCTCAAGACCCCCCCCCTCCCCTCCCCCGCCCAACAGTTCAGATTTTCAGGATATCTCTGCTTCAGCACGGTTGGCTCGATTAGTCCCTGCTTCAGCACAGGTGGCCCAATCATTCCCTTCGTCAGCACAGGGGGCTCAATCAGTCCGTGCTTCGGAGACTGAGCCACTGATTGAGCCTCCTGTGCTGCAGCAGGGATATCCTTAAACTCTGACTTGTTGGGGGGTCTTGAGGACTGGAGTTGAGAAACCCTACGTATTTAAGATATATAGGTCTACCTGAGCCTTTAAAGTCTCTTCTTCGGGTTAGAAGGAGCCTGACATGGAGCCTGTAGGAGAGACAAGGGGGGCAGTTATAGGGGAAAGAGACTATAGGGCAGAGAATATTTATGGGGGGCCAAGTGGGCATCCACTGGGGGGGTTCAAAAAATTGAAGTGTAAGTCCCATTGAATACTTCTTTGTGTACAGACTGTGGATTGCATTTAGAATATAAAACACATGCACAAAAAGGTAAACCGCTTCAGCACACAAGTGGAATATTTGTAATAATAGTAGATGTTACATGTATTTATTGAGCCAATAACACAGGTCAGTCCGCGTTTCAATATCTAACGCCCCAAAATTTCCCCCCATGTAGAAATTCTTCAGTGGGAAAAAAAAAAAAAAAGAACTGAATTGTCTGTTGCCCCCCCACAGATGACAAATGATTATTTCTAACAATAAAGTTAGGGTAGTGTTTTCCGGTGACATGATCCTATTGTGCCTTCATTTGTATCATTCTTCAGCCCATCTCCTCCGTGGCACCAACGTGAGGTTTCTAGCCACGGGAGCATGTTGACTAAACCCTGCTCAGGAACCATTTATCATCCCGGCAAACAAAAGCCAATTCACAGTAGATGTTTATCTGCTTCCTCTATCTGTGTTGCTATTTCCACATGCGCAGAATGCAGGCGTGGCCACCATCCAAAAAAAAAAAAAGGCATGTTTTCAGAGAGATAATCAGACGTGGCTTTGGTGCACGGGGACAGTGTTTCTCTTGTACTCGGCAGGGGGGGGCGCAGGGCAATCGCGCTTTGTCTGTTCCAGAACAGAAAGATGATAGTCGCTGCGGAAGCTGGAAGCATCTTCCAAACAATATGTAGAAGCCGCAATTTTAATTGGTGGCACGTGAGGATGGCTTGCTGAACCGTGTAGAGTAATTAACCCTTACTGCAGGGGTTCTCCAGCCCAGTCCTCAAGACCCCCCAACAGGTCAGGTTTTACGTATATCCCTGCTTAAGCACAGGTGGCTCAATCAGTCCCTGCTTCAGCACAGGTGGCTCAGTCTTTGACTGGGCCACTGATTGAGCCACCTGTGCTGAAGCAGGGATATCCTTAAAGGTTGACCTGTTTGGGGGTCTTGAGAACTGGCATTGAGAACTTCTGGGTAACTGGGGTGAGCGTCTTGTAGTGCCTAAGGTGTAACTCCAAGAATAGTGTCACGGGGGTTTAGTTGTAATTAGAAAGAGTATTCAGAGGGGCTTTAGGAACAAGGAAAACAAAATGTGGCCCCCCGGAACAACCTCTAATTGTGCTGAACAACGTTACAACATGGGCAGGGTCTTCTGCAGAATTGACAAGCGAACGTGCAGGATACCTGAAGCACCCTTCACAAAACAGCAGTTGTGATGCTTCTTTTTCCCGCTTTCAAACTGGTAGAACAGTTGTGCAAAAAAACCCAGCACCTGATTGTGATGTGTGCGGCACTGTTGCACTAAATAGACCACGATTAAAATAAACTCAGATTTTCAGCTTACATCTCCTTATTAAATATGGAAATATGGCGCGGTGCCATGTAAGGCTGCGCTTATAGTGCCTGGTGACGCGACGTCGTTCCGAAACAAATACATTGACTCCATCGCAAGCGCTTATAGTAAACGCGACGGAGCGGCCAAAAATTTTGAAGCCGGGTAAATTTGATTTTTTTTAGAGACAGTCGCCACATGTGACTGTCTCTAAACCAATGAGAGAGCGCTGCCCGCCCTTCATGATGTCACTGGCCTTGTCGCCAGCGATGTCGCTTAAAACTAAAGTTTAGCTTCAGCTAGTGGCGACGGGTGACGTCATAGATCGCGTCGCCGGCACTATAAGGGCGGCCTAAGAAGCTCTTTACGTTACAAAAGGAGGACTTGGGGATCAGTCAGTTTGTTGCTGTGCATAATATAGTGTATTCACCTTTCCATCCATTCATTGCGGTTACTTTTGATGTATCCTTATTGTCAATCTTTACTAGATCGATGCAGTATGAGGAACTGGTAGTAAAAAGTGCACGCTGCATTCAATACGTCACAATTTATGGGCCTGAACTGCCAGCGCTGATCAATTCACTAGTAATTAAAATATATTTTTTTTAAATCTCGACGGAAACAAATAGAAATCATTTCTGTTTATTTTGTGGAGAGAGCATATTTGTTTAATGAAATCTGTACTCATGTATATTTATTAATAAAATGTTATACCAGGAAGTAATACATTGTTACCTGAGTTTACCTCTCGTTTTCAAGTACGTCCTGGGCACAGAGTTATGATAATTTGACCCGACCTGCCACCATGTAGTCGACCCACAGAAGCAAATATTTATTTTACCTAAATTAATCTATTATGTTGTCCAATGTCTGGTTCTTGAACCCAAAAACAAATCTTCACCTGTGAGCTATGAAACAGCGTTTCAAATTAAAATATAAGAAATGAGAGGAATTAAACTTTCTAAACGCTTGGATGGATGTCCATTTTCTATTGATCCAAACAAATAATATTTGGGGTCTTTGACTTCAATGTAATCTGCTTTCCAATTGTAGTTTAATTGAAATAAAGCACACGCTCTTCGGATGTGATGGGCACCAGAGACAGTTGAGAAGTGAAGCATGCTGGGACATTTTTTGGTCAACCTACAAGACGGTAACCATTTGGAAATGCTATTTTCTGGGTCTCAACTTATAACTTTGCACATCGTACTTTATTATAAAGGTACACCGACCATCCACCATGGCTTTGTGTCACGAGAGTTCACTTTATTAACCATATTCTTACCTGCAAGCTGACTCCTCTGTGTTGGAGATCCAGGTCGGGCTTTCTTCAGAGCTTGCTTTCATATAATGAACCAAAGTTGCCAACAGCACAGAAAATGTGAAGATAAATCCAGGACCGGGTCACAATCGCCCAGGTGACCCGGAGTCAGTTGGCAGCTAGGCACATTTGCACATACTGTATGAATGAGATTAAAGGCGTTCTATAGGTTGGCACCCTTTTGTGGAGCTGGGCCTTAGTGACAGAGAGGCAGCAATGTTACAGCTTTCTTGGGACCCTACGTGCATTGTACTGCAATGGGGAGAAGATTAGGACCCCTATTCTATGTGCTTCAAAGTCACTTTCCAGAGCTGGAGAAGATTTGAGTCCATGTCATTTGAAAGGAGCCCCCTTTGCTCTCTATTTCTATCATTCAACACCCTTTACTTTGTTTCTGGGGGGAAATCTCGAGGAAGACGATTGTTAAAGGTTGTGTCGTTGACCCTTTCAGTGACAGAGGTGTCTGCAGCTCATTGTAGAGCGACCCTCGTCTCTGGGATAAGTGATTTCATATAGGCTACGTCCAGTGCCCCAGAAATTGCTTCACCACGCGGCTGTTTCAGTGCCAGGCGTCTGTGTTTGCTTAAGCAGGTGGAAATGGGGGTAATGAATATTGGGTTTATTCTGCAGAAGAGCTAAATCAACACTTATAGATGCTAATGATAAACTTCTGCAGGAAGATGGTATTGATTCTGTCCCGTGTTGGCAGGATTATTGATTTTCTACAGTTATCTCTACAAGCGCTGTGTGAGTTTGTGAGGACAACTTATTCTCTATTCAAAATATTCTGTAAATCAAGGTTGGGACATTAGCCATGCATAATGCCCCATTGTCCAGGTTCCTTTGTGAGTATAAAGTATAAGGCTAAGGCCCCGGTAACTCCGCTGCAATGCGCGCCCGCGAGATTGGCGGCGCGTGCAGCCGATTTCCTGGTCTGCAGCTCACTGCAGGAAGAGAGACCGGGGGGGAGTGATGGGGGGCGGCCATGACGTCACCCGGCAGGTTCGCCCTCATTGGCTGAACCGCCGGGGGGCGTGCCGTATCGCTCGTAGCGAGTCCTGCTCTCAATTCTATTGAGAGCAGGAGCAACTCTCGCCCCAGCGCTGCAGCCCCCCTCGCAGCGGGCCCGGCGCCATTGAGGGGAGGGCTCTAGTCTGTGCAGCGTCCGCCACAGCGGACGCTGCAGTAGGCAGCCGGGTCAAGGCCTTAAGGAGAAGGAGCGGCTCAGTGAGCAACAACACTGACTCTGGCACTGAGTTTGCAGCAGGGGAACCTGGTTCAATTCCCGGTGTCAGCTCCTTGTGACCTTGGGCAAGTCACTTTATCTCCCTGTGCCTCAGGCACCAAAAAACATAGATTGTAAGCTCTACGGGCAGGGACCTGTGCCTGCAAAATGTCTCTGTAAAGCGCTGTGTAAAACTAGCAGCGCTATACAAGAACATGCTATTATTATTATTATTATAAAGTTTGGTTGGAACTAACCTCTGACAAAATAACAGGACATTGCTGAATTGTTTTCTGGATTCGCATCTTCCCAAACATTTCCACGACTTCCTTTTAATTTACATTCAGGGGGTTAAAAGTCGGAACTGGTTACCATTTCCCAATCTAAGGGACCCTGGAATATATTGACACCCACATTTCTCCAAAGCAACCTCATATTATAACGAGAGCGTTATCAAGTTAATTCAATCCACCAGTACCAGGTGAAAATCAGGTTTATCTAAACCAGGGGAGATAGAAAAAAGAGAGGAGGTCTGGAGCGGCAGCAAAAGAGTCAATGAGAAGCAAATAACCCAAGGTCAGAAAAAAGAGGCTTTATTCGTGCAAAAGATGAACAGCAATGTCCATAATCTCCCTCCTACGCGTTTCACGCCACTAAGGCGCTTCATCAAGGAGGATTATCTAAACCAGGGTTCATTTGGAAATCGGTGCAAAATAAAAGAACCTCAAACTTTTCAACCTCAACAAAAAGACCAATGTAGGTGTATTCCACACACCGTATTTCCAGCTACGGTTGAGCAGGTGTAATGTAACAATCGCATCGGATTCAGACTGGAAACCTGCCGGTATCACAGCTGTGTTCGTTCACATGACTAATTGAAAAGCTCAAACAGAATCAACGACTTTCTCTCCTTATATATTCGCCTGCATAATAAAACCGCCGGTGATAAAGGCGGTGTTAGAATACCCCGTATATATCACCATCAGGGTCATTAAGGAGCGCAAGGATGAGATGTGAAACAACGCATGGCTTATTCGGCAAATGGAGGCACATAACGAGATGAGATCCCAAGAGGGCTTTACCCATTTTAATAATACATCAAGGAGTCTGAGTAAACTGTGTGTTTGTGAAAGCCAAACAGAGCTATGTACTTAGTTACCCACACACAGGAGCAACTCCCTGCACTATGAATGTAACCAATTCATGAAAGCACCTCAAGTAAAAGCTGTTAGCGAAATTGAAAGAAACAACATCAGCCAGTTGGTTACAAAAGGGCAACTTCTGGAGAGAGAAGCGTAGCAAAGAACAAGGCATTTGGTTAAGGCGCTGGCCTCTGTAGTGGGATATTCTGTTGCGTGACATGGTATTTCTGCCCTTTGTATATTTTGGGCATGTGACTTTCTCTATTTGCATTGAAGAGGCACCGAAAGGACGAGTTCTTTGGGGCAGACTCGGTGTACCTGCATTGTTCTGCTATTCAAAAGATCGGTGCATCCTCTTCGGCTTGATATAAATTCAGGGGGGATTGAATAGTTATACGGAAAGAGAAAGGGTTACGTTATATTTGGAGTGATATATCCAGTCATTTAGAGCTCACATTTTGGGGGAAATGATAAAAATGCTTTATTTCGTGCACACACCAACGTTTCAGGACCATAAATAAAGCATTGCAGTAATGTTGTGTCATTTTTTAACATTTGTTTGATTTCGTGTGTTCTGCATTATGAAATACTTCTATGTACATTAATGGCGCTATATAAATAAAGATATACATACATACATACATACTTCACGTTGGATGTAAGACTGCACGCATCTCAGAGAAGCACCAAGGCTATCCCCTTTGAATCATTTATTTAGATCCGGTTTCCTTTTTCTATTTTGTCGGTTTTTGGTGTGCAACGCTTTTACATTTTTGCCAATTAATGTTTGGGTCGTTATTACCTTGGTCCCACTTCAGTATATACAATGCACCCTGTAAGAGACTTGTGCAGAGGGATGCAAATGGAGACTGTTTTAGGGTTAAATATCTTGGCTTTATTGAGCCTGTTCCTTTATCCAGGCGGAACATACAAAAACAACAAAATAACACCCCCCTATCCCTGTGTAAGGGCTAACTTACTGCCCCAGACCCCATCTGCAGGACTGGAAGGATATTCCCTTTACCAGCCTATCACCCCAAAGTCTCAGGAAGTACCTTAAGCAGGTGGCCCTCCATGTCAGTCTCTGGCAGGTTCCTGGGTCCTCTGTGTTCGGGAAATATAGGTGTCTGGGTGTCTTGATCTCAGCATCGCCTTTGTGCTCAAGACAGTATCTGTGTGCAGGCTTCTCTGCTCTCCTTCTGTCAGCCCAAATGTGAGCTAAGGAATCTCTCTCCTGTGTCCCACATGAGGCTTTTTTTACAGAGCTCTCATTAGTCCAGGTGGAGACTAGTTAATTGAGTGGCTGCAATCAACTCTCTCTCTCTGCTGGATTCGCAGAGCTCTGAGGCTGATTCATTTAAAAAGGGACATGTCCCTGTTACACACCCCATTAAAAACCTACAGGAGATCTCCGTTGCAAGCTAACACATAAGACCCCTGTGCTTGTCGTTTTCGGCGTACTGTACAGCACAGAGGCCGGGTTATAATCGCACTAAATCAACATGGCAGATCTGGTATATATTCCATATATTGGGGATTCTTTATGGTGTGTGCCCAGATCTTCAGAACCAACACACCGTGCTACAAATATTCACTGAGTTTCTTGCCTGAGTGAAAGTCCAAATTATGTGCATTCATTATAACAGACTAATTAAAATCAGTTGTTAAATATGCAAAACATTTGAATGATAACGAGGTTGCGTGAATGAAGCACTTTATATATTACTCAGACAGACCATGCAGCTTGATCTAGCAAGAGAAATCTTCAGCCTTCAGGGAGGAAAAAATAAAATATGGAAAATCTTTTTTCTTACAGTATATACATGTATGTTATGGAATATTATAGCATATACGTGTATGGTGCTTTCATTAATAACTCATTTGGGCCGTATGCTTAATTGAGGAAAAGGTACGACAGCAATATCGGCGTTGAGATCTAAAGCGTTCTTGGGAGATTCACAGTGGTGGACAATGTTGAGTGCCAGGAAATAATATTTTATATTCATAACTCTCCACAGTAGAAAAGTTTTAGAGAGGGTGAAAATTGAAGCCGAAGTATGTGAAGAAATTTAATTATGAATATACATGGGTAAATAAATCTTCATGGCCGTAGGACGGACATGAAGAAGAAATGACCATCGCTGGAACAAGATGGTACTGGGCTGGATTTCAAGAGCGATTTAAAGACCAAGACGACGACCAAAAGGAAGATGGGAGGATGAAATGAGAAAATGTGTGGGAGCAGCGTGGAGAAGAGAGGCTGTAACCGCAGGACGAGGGAGATCATTGGGGAGGCTTCATCCAGCAGTGGGGAGACACGAGCTAAAGATGATCATATATATATATATATATATTATATATATATATTCCAAACTATTTATATATATATATATATATATATATATATATATATATATATATATATATATATATATATATTGGGCAATTCGGAATGCATCTTACAACAAACATATTCTATCAAAAAAATTTGCCTCCAGGATGTATTCAGATCACATGTTTCAAAGCTAAGTTTCACATCACCGTTGTAAGTATGAGAGGCAGGAGAGGTTCTGTATTAGAGATGATCACAGGTATCGAAGGTGAAAGGTTCTGTATTCCGCGTGTAACTAGCACGCTGTGCGCTGATACTGACATTAGCATGCAGACAGCATTATAATAAACAGGCTGATATAAATGGAAGGAAATGTATGTGTGGCCCACCTTCATGTGTATTTATAGACCGCTACACCAGAATAAAAACACGTTTGGCATTTGCAAAGCACAGGTATATTAACCCCGCGAGTGCAAGAGCGCCTAGCAGCACAGACATCCTTTTCCTGTCCTCATTGATGCTATTTAACACAGAGATGTGTTTCCCCCAATCGTGTCCCAGCGCTGAAAATGTGAATCCTAGGGCCAAAATGAATGTTGCAAGTGATTTCTCGAGGAGGAAGAATGAATGAATATCTATGGGGGTAAGTAATTATTTCTTGTAGAGGAAGATAAACACATAAGAGTCAAGATAAATGCAACTTGGGTTGCCCCAACTCTATGGGAAAAAGAGCAACAAACAGGAATAGTAGTGGGTGCTGCAAGCAGAAAAAACCTGGTCAGGGTAACTGCATGTAGAACAGAATGGGAAGCTGAGCGCACCAAAAAGAATGCTAACTATTATAACAATATTGTGACTATACTATACTTATAATAAGTGACTACAAGAAAAAAATGGTGTATATAGCGCTAAAAATACAATAAATGACACGATGGTGCAAGATAATAAACCACAATGTGCAATAACATACAAAAAATAATGACTAAGGGCCTCATGCAGAGAGCAGCGCTATATAAAATCTCGCCATTTTTCGGACAAAATCGCGCAAAAACCAGCAAAAAATGGCGAGGTACGAAAAACGCGCCATTATTTTTTTTCATATTTGAAAATCTCGCCGCGCGGCTGGCGAGAACCTACATCTCGCCAGTTTTAAAAATATCCTAATGCAGAGAGGCGCGAACGGCATCTAGCGGCTGTTCGCGCCAATAAAATGGCGCGATTGTCTACAATTTGCTCCGCCAAGAAAAGTTGGCAAGAAGCTGCCGCTCGCGGCCATAGCAAAGGAAAAAAAAAATGCGCGATTTTTTTTAACACATTTCTGCAGCGCGCATCTCTCAATTTTAAACTCGCCACACGCATTCATGCTATAAATTGCAGAATTCGCACATTTCTGCATATGGAGAATAAAACTCTCCAAAAAAGCTACTTTTTATTACCCTCGCCAATTTTTAAATTCGCTGCTCTCTGCATAGGCCCCTAAATATGGTACGGCTGCCAGGAAAAAACTAACCCAAACAGAGTTAGTGAAAAAGCACCGAAAAAAACAATACAGACCGGCGACTCAGTGTCCAATTTTGTAATATTAAGTGAGTCCAAAGATGTGCCGCAATGTCCAATAGAAAGGTGATCCAGTCGTTAGACAGCAGGCTCCACAGCAGCAACCGTGGAATATAATGCAAGGGAGATAAAGGGAGAGATCATAGCGTGACACAGTATGAACAAAACATATAACACACAGACATAGACATACAAACACTTACAACAATGACAGATAGGCTGACTAAAAAACAGAGATTTTATTCAATTACTAAAATGTCAGAGAACTAACAGAGCAGGACTAGGATCCGGTGTGTAAAACCGGAATCCTACTTACAAGATTCCAGTGATAACAGGCAGTGGTATAGAATAGGCTCTGTTCGGCAGCAGGTGGATATGGACGCGTGGCGCAGGCCGCAGGCGCCTCTTCCGATCAATGTCAGGCTGGGCGTCACTGCAGGCCACTTCTCGCGATGTCTTGCGTCCGTGACCAGAATGACGTCACACGCTAGGTGGAATCGCTTGCCGCTTGTCGCACTCGCTTCTCCTGCTAACTGCAACTGGTGATTTCTGCAAAGGTCTGTTCCTGATAGAGTTCGCTGACGAAGTGATACTCTCAAAGACCCAACGCGTTTCGTGCGCATGCGCACTTCTTCAGGGGAAAATTAGCACAGTTCATGTAGACTTTAAATACTGGCAGGGGATACACCATTGGTTGGAATAAATGTCTCTCAAATTAAACGTATGGCGATCGTGATTGGTTAAAACTCCTGTCAGTCCTGTCCTGTGCTACAAAAGGCAGCCTAACATACACAAAATACAACATACTACAAAAAACACACTCAACAAAGACATTTCATACCACAATGTTCTGACTGAGATTGAATTGGTTATGCATAGATGTTACATATTTGTTATACCAATTCGTCCTCCATTGATGTAACATAGTTTTGCACCATTCTGGCACTCTATTGTGCAAAATAGCAAATGTTGCAGTTACTATCTTCATATATATGTCTTAATTTGACTAAAATAAAAATATATAAAAACATTTTTTTTAAATTTATATTATAATATAAATATATATTGTATATTATATTATTAATATATAACGGTGGACAACCTCCCAGAGAAGGCTGTTATCCTGGGGTCTGAGATCACTCAAGAACAGTGGATTCCCCCCATCCTGGACATTTCACCAACAGATGCAAAGACACCTTTCAAGGATTGTGTACATCTTTGATTCTGTAAGTAGCTGACTTCTGGTGGGGGTCTTGTATAACTGAGAAGTGCTGCACAATTGTGTGTCTTTGTCTGCCTTCCCCCTCTCCTGAGATTGATAGGAGTGCGGTAAGCGGAGAAGACAACTATCCCTTCACTAAGACCAGTCCTGTGTAAAGATACCTTTCAACTAATGCAGACTACTACTATATTGTAAGTAGCCAGCAGCGGGAGAGGGTTCTCCGTGGCCTTATTGTGCGGCGCAATGGTGTGTGTTTGTGTCCTCTCTTTCCAACACAGCATGGACTGACACGGAGGCTTGAACATTGCTCACTTGTGATCACAAGAGACTGACCCCCCATATCTTCCTCTATAGGACTGATTTTTGATCATCGGACTGGTATTGTATATCAGGGCCTGCGCCCAGGACTGTAAGCTCTTTATTACCACACCAAAAGAAATGCAATAATTTATAAAAAGTTCATTTCATTGACTGACTACAGTCACAAACCATCCGACGTTTCAGTGTACAAACGCCTTCTTCAGGGATAAGGTGGTGTTCGTACACCGAAACGTCGGATGGTTTGTGAGTGTAATCAGTCAATTATATGAACTTTTAATCAATTATTGCATTTCTTTTGGTGCGCTCAGCTTCCCTCCTGTTCTTGTAGAGGAAGATACCATGAAGGTCTGGAAAAAGATTATAAAGGCAAATCATTTATTATAGATCTCAATGAAAATAGGAGTCCTATTGGATATATATGAGTGTAGGGGAGCTCTTATTAGTCCGAATTCTGACGGTCTCGCCTTTCACAAGTCTTCTTATCAAATTGCTGTGCGACCTCCCGTCTCTGAATTATTAGGTTTCTGTAACCCCAAGACCAATGAGACTCGAAACCGACTCAGGTCACCTCCCGCCAATGTGTTTCACTCAGACATATTATTTACAGCAAATGATGGGAGCTAAGCAAAACAAAGGATTTGGTTCTTGGCATCAGCTTTTGCTTGGAGACCAGTTTAAGGATTAGTAACGGTAAGGAAAGCAGACAGGTGCACGCTTCTAATAGCGCCATGAAAGTGGTCGCAGGCGCTGCAGCGGAGGCTGCTCCGGAAAAGTATAACTCTGAAGGTTACTGCGCTCTGGGTGAGGATGGGGCTTTTGCCTTTTTTTAAATAAAATAGAAACAATTCCCAGACAAAAATAGGAAGTGTTATAGGGAGCAGTTATATGGGACAATAGGAGGAGTTATAGGAGGGGTTATATGGAGTAATAGGAGGAGTTATAGGGAGCAGTTATATGGGACAATAGGAGGAGTTATAGGAAGCGGTTATATGGGGTAATAGGAGAAGTTATGGGGAGGGGTTATATGGGGTAATAGGAGGAGTTCTAGGGAGCGGTTATATGGGGTAATAGGAGGTGTTATAGGAAGGAGTTATATATGGTAATAGGAGTTATAGGGAGCGGTTACATGGAGTAATAGGAGGAGTTATAGGGAAAGGTTATATGGGGTAAGAGGAGGAGTTATAGGGAAAGGTTATATGGGGTAATAGGAGCAGTTATAGGGAGCATTAGGAGGAGTTATAGGGAGTTATCATAGGAGGTAATAGGAGTTAAAGGAAGTGGTTATATGGGGTAATAGGAGGAGTTATAGGAGGGGTTATATGGAGTAATAGGAGGAGTTATAGGGAGCAGTTATATGGGACAATAGGAGGAGTTATAGGAGGGGTTATATGGGGTAATAGGAGAAGTTATGGGGAGGGGTTATATGGGGTAATAGGAGGAGTTCTAGGGATCGGTTATATGGGGTAATAGGAGGTGTTATAGGAAGGAGTTATATGGGGTAAGAGGAGGAGTTATAGGGAGCGGTTATATGGAGTAATAGGAGGAGTTATAGGGAAAGGTTATATGGGGTAATAGGAGCAGTTATAGGGAGCGGTTATATGGAGCAATAGGAGGAGTTATAGGGAGTTATCATAGGAGGTAAGAGGAGTTAAAGGAAGTGGTTATATGGGGTAATAGGAGGAGTTATAGGAGGGGTTATATGGAGTAATAGGAGGAGTTATATGGGACAATAGGAGGAGTTATAGGAGGGGTTATATGGGGTAATAGGAGAAGTTATGGGGAGGGGTT
This sequence comes from Ascaphus truei, assembly GCF_040206685.1. NCBI lineage: Eukaryota > Metazoa > Chordata > Amphibia > Anura > Ascaphidae > Ascaphus > Ascaphus truei. The sequence continues at coordinate 24,727,093 of NC_134501.1, read as the reverse complement.
ATATGGGGTAATAGGAGGAGTTCTAGGGAGCGGTTATATGGGGTAATAGGAGGTGTTATAGGAAGGAGTTATATGGGGTAAGAGGAGGAGTTATAGGGAAAGGTTATATGGGGTAATAGGAGGAGTTATAGGGAAAGGTTATATGGGGTAATAGGAGCAGTTATAGGGCGCGGTTATATGGAGCAATAGGAGGAGTTATAGGGAGTTATCATAGGAGGTAATAGGAGTTAAATGAAGTGGTTATATGGGGTAATAGGAGGAGTTATGGAGTTATAGAGAGCGGTTATATGGAGTAATAGGAGGAACTCTTTTTATTTTAAAAACAAATTCCAGCATTACATTTCATTGAACAATTTACAAACAAAAACTGCACATTATGTATAAACTTACATTATACAAATATTAGCCCAGCATTTGTTCCAACCTTTCTCCTCTAAAAAGCAACTTCACATTTCCCTTATTCACATTTTTAATTGAAACCAAATAATAGCCTTAACTGCCACTCCTTGCTACTTGTAGAAACAAGCATTTTTTGCCACACACAAAAAGCAATATTACTTCTTTCCCCCACATAATCCCCCAATGACCCAAACCTCTTAATGGCCACCGAAGGTGGGATCATGTCCGATTCTGTCACTATGGAAACGTCCATATTATGCTCCTCTTCAGATAAGGAAAGTTCCTCTACATCCTCAGGGTCTTCAGCTCTTGAACCCCAATCCTTCCTAAGAACAAAAAAACGATTCTTTACAGCCACCTGAGGAACTTTATCAGCACGACCTGTAGGATGTCGAAGAGTTCCTCCCAGTGTTTTTACTGTGCCCTTCTTCCTTCTTTTAGGCTATATCCAATTCTTCATTCTGTTTTTATCTTTATTTCCCACCAGGATTACACTCTTAGTAAGTCCATCCATTGATTTCTCAGGCTGTTCTCCTTCTGGAAGTGAGTTTGAGGAGGTTCCCTCTAAGGGATCTTCTAATATTCCTTGGCCCATGTCTACACAATTTGTAAATTCTTCTTCCGCCCGTGGATCTGGCTGAACTCCGTCCGCAGGCTGATCTGGGCAAACGCCTTTCCCAGGCTGATCTGGACAAATGCTGTCAGCAACTTTCAAGGCGCGATCATAAAGTGCTTCATTTTCTTCAAAATCTACTTCCTGCTCCCATATTCCTGAAATATTATGCCATGCTTCTGCCCAACTCCGACAGGAATGTCTAAATTTACCACATAAATTACATTTAATCTTTGTACAACTTGTTCTCTCGTGGCCCACAGACTGGCACAAGTTACATTTTAGAACATCACAGGAAATACTTAAGTGCCTGGCTGAACCAGATCTATGGCAGAAGGTTGGCTGACCATAATAAAAACAATTTCCTTTTTCTCTTCCTATGAAGAAGGAGTTGGGCAGATGCTTTGTAACATTGACATGTCGCCAAAGTCTGATTTACACTTTCCAGCCTCCTATTCAGATGTCCTCTTCATCCATAATTCTTGTAGGTGGCACCAGTACTTCACATTGTCTGCCAAGCCATATCAGAATATCTGATATTGGGACTGACTCGTGTCTGAAGAGAATTGTTACAGACTTTATTTCCAGTTTAGACACAGGAATAGCTACAAAGGACTTCCATAATTCAGTGTTTTTAATACTCTCATATCGTGTCCAGAAATAGTCCAAAGTTTGAGGTCTCTTAAAGCTGACATCATACTGACAAGAGCCTGGAACATGGATAAGTGCATACATTTCATCTGCTCTGAAGCCCAAGGATTCTTTTAATAGATGTCTTCCAATAAAAATACTGTCAGGGTTCATCTCCTCTCCATCTTTATACCTCAAACTTACCACATTTCTCCTTTTCAAAGGTTGAGCATTTCTGGCCACAGCGCTTACAAAGGACCTCCCACTCCAGGCTGAAGGGGGTGCTGTGTGAACTGGGGTTACTTTAATACCATTATTTTCTTTGAAACCCAAAATAAGCTCCAGCACACACTGATTGATGGAGATAACGCAAAGAGTGTCGGAATAAGCCACACAAATTTAATGGCAATAAACTAAAACAGTAAGTATCATAAATGAGAATGCTTAATGACTCTGGTTACAGAATATATGGTTCTAACGAAGCACAAAAGTAGGGGGGAAAAAACATGGGAGGGGCAGTAAAAGGGGGGGGGAAAGGAAACAATAAACATATAAAGACAATGGGGGAGGGTAAGAGGGGCAACGTTTCAGGGTAACGACCCTTTCCTCAGGCCCGTTCCCTTGGGTTCAATGGAACCTCAAGGTACTTCCCTTAACCCTTTGCCCCCCTATGAGACACAAAAATAGCCAACTCAGAAAAATAATACAGTCTAATCGTAGATAGCCAACTGCAGTATAAGACAAACTGAAACCGTCCTTTTGCTTTAAGATTCACAGACTGCAGGCATCTCTCTTTCGCATAGAGCGCGCCGAGGACGGCGCGATTCACGGATCCTTACAAACCCATCGTCTGATTGGGCCACTCTATTATCAGGAACTATCTGCATAGGAGCAGTAATTTCAGTCTCTACAGCCTTCATTTCACTCCCAGGCACTACAGAGTTAATGTTGTTGCCATTGCTGCTAATTACCACCTGCTGTTCTCCCCTCTCAGGGTTCTGAATCACAGGACCAGCTAATAAGCAGGGGGATGGTTCTGTAAATCCAGGTGAGCAGGGGTTCTCTGGCTCACTGCTCTCAGGTACAAACTCCATTTCCACCCGATCTCCTCCCAAAGTTTCTAGATTCTTATTTTGATGCTCTCCAGAGTTCTTTGTATTTTCCTTAACTTCTCCCAGCGTGGGAGCCTGAGATAACCTAACTTCACAGGTGTCTGCTGCTTTCTTTGCATGCAATGGGCTTTTAACCAAATCTTCTGCTGCTTCTCCTATTAACCCCTGGGATGCTGGAAGCTCTAGAACAGATCCTTGCTCACAGTCTGATACACCCTGAGGTGAGTCCCATTTCCTGAAGTCTTTGAACCCTATTTCAGGGCTGTTACCTTCTCCTGTAGAAATCTTTAGCCGCCGGTCCTTTGCTTTCCTTTATTTAGCAACTTTACCCTTTGGGGTTTTCTTGGCAGTTGATTGATTTAAACTGTTAGGATCTGAGTCTTCCTGCGATAAGTTCTTTGTTTTTATCTTTAGACATTGCAGACTTGTTCTGGGATTTAGTTTCTCTCCCACTTCTTTTAGGTGTCTCCAAACTTATCTATTCTTGAGAGCTTTTAATGTGACTCTTACTGGGGTTCTGGCTTCTTGTTCCACAACATGAATCAGCGCCTTGCTCTGCACCTTGCTCTGCGCCCCGCTCAGCACTGTGAGTTAGCACAGTGGTGCACAAACTGGGGGTTAAGATTGTTCAGGGGGGGGACACGGCGGTTGCAGAGGCCCCGCGCTCTTCTCCCCGAGGCATTTAAATTAATGCCGGGGGATCACGTTAAGGCCTCTTCAACTTCACTTACCTTCTCTTCGGTGACGCGTTGCCATAGCAACGTGACATCATGTGACCCCGCGGCGTCATTTGACGCCGGAGAGGAGGTAAGGGAGGGGGGTCGCGAGCAGGGAGGGAAGCAGGAAGGGGGGCGCACGATGGGAAGATTGCGCACCACTTGGTTAGCATTTCAATTGTTTTCAAAAGGGAACGTTTCTGTTTGACTGGATCTACTGCTATTTTAGCAATCTCACCTTCCAATCAGGTTAATTTATCACGCTGACAATGTATTTGCTTCCTGTGCACGTCTCTCTCAGAACCACGACATTTCTTTAATTTAATGTTTTCTTCTAACTCGGCCTTCTTACTGTTATACCTCTGCAATAAAGCTCGGTTCTCTTCTTTCTTAAGCAGACTCTGTTCTGCTCTTTCCCTTTTCTCCCAACTCTCCTGTAACTCAAATTCAGGCTCCTCAAGGCCTACACCACTGCTGCAGCCTGCAGCCTCTCCTACTTCCATCTACAACTCACAACCACCAACCCCTGGGTCTAAGGCCATCCTGGCTCCCCTGCAGCCCATCCTGGAGAAGTTATAGGGAGCGGTGGTTATATGGAGTAATAGTGGGGGTAATAGGATGATTTATATGGTGCTGCTATATGGAGCTAAAGGATGAACAAGAGAAGGGTAATTGCTGGTTACATACTATTGGAGTCTTCTGAAGCAAGTATGATAATAGTTTGCATCCACTTGAGCTTTTGTGCAGTTAAACCATTAAGGGCCTGATTCAATATTATCCGAAGCAGCCAATCTCACTTTGATCAGCTACAAACTGCCACTAACTTCAATTACATGCAATCTCCGGACAAATTAAGAACAAGGCCCTAAGCCTGAGCTGGCATTAATCTGCAGAAACTTCTGAAACATGTCAAACCTAATAAACAGATTTCTTCCATTGAAAAGGGTGGACTGGTTGTATCCTTTCTATAAGTGCACATGTTGTCCTGTTTATTTGCTTTGATACCTCTCCCCTTTAATGCAGAATGGAGCGGTTACAGTAAAAGCCGCAATTCCCCGTACGACGTGCGAGCAGCAGTCAGCGGTTACACCATTTCCATTGGCCAGGGCGCCACAGCTCAGCGTTTTAATCTCGAGATGACGTGCAAATGTGCCGTAATTCGCTTTGCATGGGTTTTTTTCCCCCCTCCTCTTTTTGAAAATAGCCGCCATTTTTGTTTGAATAAAGTAGAATATTGACACGTCTTCCTTTTTACCCCCAAAATAGTTGCGAGAAAACCATTCGCAGCGGTTATTTTCCAACTCTGGTGAATATATCAAAATTCAAAGATTTGCCCTTTTTCGCGGCCAATTTGACATTTTTGGGAAAGAACAAAAAAAAAAAAAAATCCGCCCGTCTCTATTTATAATAGACCAGGGGCGGCCAACTCCTGTCCTCAAGGGCCACCAACAGGTCCGGTTTTTAAGGATATCCCTGCTTCAGCGCAGGTGCTGCAGTATTCCACTAAGCCACTGATTGAGCCACCTGTGCTGAAGCAGGGACTGGTTGAGCCACTTGTGCTGAAGCAGGGATATTCCTAATCCGTGGCCTGTTGGTGGCCCTTGAGGACTGGAGTTGGCCGCCCCTGTGACAGACTATAGAGGATAAACCCTGCGTCAATTTATTCTGCAAATCCTGGAGGTTTGTGTTTCCGTCTCTCTCTCCGCACATAAAACAGTACTGAGCGTACCATGTGTTTCAGGCGCCCCCGGCAGTGAAGGGGTTAACCTCCTACCTGCCACGGCAGAGCTCCATGTTGCAGTTTCCTGGGGCGAGTTTTGACCTCTTTCCCATGGCAGTTTCCCATGTTTAGCTTGGCACCCGGCTACGCGTACGTCAGAGAGACAGGGTCGCCCGCTCTCTCCTTCTCCCACCCGCCCCGGTGTGAGCTGTGATCGGGTCTCCGCTACACGCTTCCCACACGCTGACACATGACGCGTCCGCAGAGGAAAACGATGCATTTCCTTAGAAAAGAAAAAGGGAAAAATTAACCTCTGCACTGCAAGCACAATAATAATATGGGGTGAATTAATATGGCCCGAATAATCGTTGCACCTGGCTGGGTTTATTGCTCTACGTACAGCACTACATACACTTCCAGCACCTTCACACACATATGACTTGTTATTAAAATGATTAGCTCAGGGGTGCTGAAATCCAGTCCTCAAACCCCCCCCCCTAACTGTCAGGTTTTAAGGATATCCAAGCTTCAGCGCAGGTGGCTCAATCAGTGGCTGATTGAGTCACCTGTGCTTAAGCAGTGACCTGATTGAGCCATCTGTGCTGAAGCACTGACTTGATTGTGCCATCTGTGCTGAAGCAATGACTTGATTGAGCCACCTGTGCTGAAGCAGGCACTGTGCGCCACCTGTGCTGATGCAGGGACTGATTGCGCCATCTGTACTGAAGCAGGGATATCCTTAACACCTGACCTGCTGGCGGGGTCTTGAGGACCTGAGTTGCGCGCCCCTGGCTTATCTAATAACATTAATATATATATTTTTTATGTTATAGCGCCGGCTTGAAACTTAGCGCAGCTCTGTGCCGCGGGAGAGGGCGGGAGCTTCTTACCTGCTCGGGCATCTCCGCCTGCTCCTCATCTCAGCGGCGGCGGCGCGGCGGCGGCGTGATGTCGCCACATCGAGTTGTGGAGAGGAGATGCCGGTTATACAGTAGGTAAGAGTTAGGCCGAGCTCACACTACACGCTTGTTTGCGAGAGCGTGAGCGCTTACCGTGCCGCGCGGCTGTAGCACAAGCGGTCTCTTTCACGGTGTTTCAGGCACACGGGGACGTGGCGGGGGCATGGCTACGTCACGGACCCGGTTCGCCGTAATTGGCTGAAACGCACACGTGACACGGCAGCCGCCTGCAAAGACAACATTTATTGTCTCCTCAAAACGCTGTCGTGTCAACGCGCCACTTCGCCCTGCAGGTGCGCAGGATAACACATATGCCAAACAGCGCGAGTGTGCCTGTCAAGCACGCGCACGCACACAGCAACTTGTGCAGTGTGAGCTCGGGCTTAGGCCTCGTCCAGGGTGATGCTGAGCGGGCTCTCACGCTTGCTGCGATGAAACACATTGTTGCAATGTGTGTGGCCAGCGTGAGCGAGCGTCTGCGCATGCGCAGTGCTTAGCTGCTTGCAGAGACGAGCAAATTTGAATATGCCGGGCAAACCAGCTCCGTGATGTCATGGCTGCTACCCCGACACTCTCCCCCCCCCCTCCCGCTCAACTGGCTGGCCATAAATCGCCGACCCAGCAGAGTGTTGATGTCACCGCGCATGAGCGCCAGCACGCTCGCTCGCTCCCTGCCTGGCCGCAGCCTTACAGAGACGCCACGCGTTCTCCCCCCCGGTAATCGGTTAAACTGTTGTGGGGAAGAGCGTGGGGCATCTTTAGCCCGCGGGGCTCAGTGCTACGGAGCCGTCATCACGCCAGCCCTGATTATATGCTGTGGCGCTGCCGACGCTCCCGTCTGTAGGACTTGGGAGGGAAATAAATCTCTTCGACTTACACTGGGAAGTGGGAACTTTCTCGGAGATAGATAATACCTTTCCGTGAAATAACCAGCGTGTCTGGCCAGCGCACAGAAGACCCCTGTGGCAGTGGCGGGGTTAAAACTGGCGAATCCAAGAAGAGATAAGGCGCAGAGGGGAGGTTAAGCGCTGTGACACTATAAATCAAGAGGACTCCACAGGGACCGAGTCTTAATGTTTAGCACAAACTAAATGTTATTTTATAATACGACAGATGTTTGCTAATTCTCTGGCACCTGCTACTGGGTAGTACAATTATTCAGAGGCATTGTACTATGAAGAGGGCACTTGCTCTGCCATTAACTGCTTCAGTAGTGTTTTTATACAGGGGGTGGGTGCAGGGAACAGTGTCCCAGCAGAGGCGGTAGTAAAGGAATAAAAAAAAAAAGATGTATGGTTTTAGAGGTTACATTAGCAGTCCTAAGAAGCTTTGTGTCAAAAGTGGCTCAGTGTTTTCCCTTTATTGGACGTAGATAATTCGATTTAACATTATTTTGGGCAATTTCCCTCGTATTTTGGTATTGGTTCTAAAAAAAAAAAAAAATGCCGCGTTTGGGTTTTGGTTCTGTCTTTGCCCACACAATATTTTTTTTTTTTTTGGTTTGGGATTTTTTTGTAGCACATTTTGGAAACAAAATCAAAATAAGGAGGAAAATGCTAAAATAGCAAAGTAATGCACGATAAAAAGCATCAAAGAAGTCTAAAGCCTTACAAACAACTGGGCCGCCACAATAATATAACCAAAATAGTTCACATAATTGAAACAGGTATGGCGAGAAAACGTCCCAAGTTTTCAACCGCACTGGTAGCTGCACCGTACTTAGTCACCCCAAAAATGAGGACAGGGAATATTGTTTATTGTACACTTGTAGCTAGAACGATCCGGCAAACTGTCATATTCCGTTTTTTTTTTAAAACAGGCACCTGACCCGATGTTTTGGCTTTGGTTCTAAATACATTTTTGGTTTTGTTTTATTTATTTTTTTATTTTTTAAATATCTAAATATCAGTCCAAGCTGCGTTTTTGTTTTTTCCCTTTAATATGCGCATCAATAAAATCCACACAATGATAAGTAATAAGCTAAGTTGCCGATCGATCCGTTCTCCTGTGATCGATCGGTGAAGATTTAACTCTGGGGTTCACTAAATGGCTGCCAGTGCAGCAGAAGAGGAGCGAAGATGCAAAGTGTTGTGGGGAAGATCATGTGACAAGGCAGTCACCAGATACTATTGGTGCACTGCTAGAGAGAGGGCAGGGCTCAAAAAGGGGTGTATCAGAGCCTATCTGAGAAGAGGAAGGGGATGCGACTTTGTAAATGGTTGCTATAGAAACAAAAAAGGCTTGTTACATTGTAATACATTAAAAATGTCATTCAGAGTGTTTTTTTTTAATGTTGCAAGTATTTTCTCATAGTACAGAACTGATTTATTTATTTAAAAAAAACACACGTAGGATGTTGCTTGGTCTGCAGCTTTAAGGGTTTTTGTTTTGTATTTAATTTTTGAATGTGAGTTTCTGGTAAGTTTGATTTCACCCTGGTACTGCCTAATTATGGCAAAGGAATCACTTCTCCCAACACACACAAATATATATATATATTGGGTAGGGGTAGTAATAGGGTAATTCCATTTCTGTTAATGTGAATACAGGGGGGCCTCTCTTACCGACGTCCCGGTTTCCGACGGATGCCTTATCCGACGCCGCATAACGCAGCCCGCTGGACGCGTTATCTGATGCCAGACCTGCTTATCCGACGGTCACCGCCACCGATTAACATGGGACCCGTAAACCGACGGTCCGCTAACCGACGGCGGTTTGAGGGACGCGTTCCGTCGGATACGCAAAGACCCACTATGCTAGGTACAGATAGAGTATGTATATATATATCCGTTATAAATGCCTTCCAGAGAGTGGAAGGCATTGGTTAGGGTCAGGGTTAGTCCCGGCATGTTAGGGTTATATATAAACTGCACTAGTATATATACTTTTTTTTAAACACAGTTCTGAATAATTACATTGGTCCACATTCAAATTCTGTAGTGCTTGCACTTAGTGCTATGGAAATAAAATAATATGCAACTAATTTTGACAGATTTATTATAAATCATTCTTCCTGGTAATGTACAGGTTATTAAGAATTTATATTAGTGTTAGGGACCCTTGAGATGTGGTCTGCCGTGTAGTGGCTCAGGGGCTTACAACACTTTGGCTAAAATGTTAAACTAAAAGACCATTTTATTTAATAGATATCTACATATATATATTTAGGCACTGTACCGTGTATAGGTTTCACTGGATGTGCACTGAGCTCTGTCTGTGTTTCATGTTCTGTCTCTGGTTTTAAATATATATCGCCATGCTCAGTAGCACTCCTCTGTGACACCTATATGCTTATATATATGTTGTGGTTATTTTGGGGGTTCAATATGAGCTTGCAGGTGTCCTGTATGTTTTAAAAATCGTGTTCAGCTGGTCTTAGCTGATTGGAGGGTGGCTCTTCCTATCTTGTTGAAGCTCACCCCCTCCCACATTTAAATGGTTAAAAGCTCACTCCATAGCATCTCCCACTCTCAGAGGAACTTGCTTGCTTGCAGTATGATTGTGACAAATCTAATACAGAGTGTTTTTCCTGGTAATGTACAGGTTAATACAAGCTTCAATCAGACTTAGAACTATGCAACTAATTTTGACAGATTTATTATAAATCATTCTTCCTGGTAATGTACAGGTTATTAAGAATTTATATTAGTGTTAGGGACCCCTGAGATGTGGTCTGCCGTGCAGTTGGCTCAGGGGCTTACAACACTTTGGCTAAAATGTTAAACTAAAAGACCATTTTATTTAATAGATGTCTACATACAGTATATATTTAGGCACTGGACCGTGTCTAGGTTTCACTAGATGTGCACTGAGCTCTGTCTGTGTTTCATGTTCTGTCTCTGGTTTTAAATATATATCGCCATGCTCAGTAGCACTCCTCTGTGACACCTATATGCTTGCAGGTGTCCTGTATGTTTTAAAAATCTTGTTCAGCTGGTCTTAGTTGATTGGAGGGTGGCTCTTCCTATCTTGTTGAAGCTCACCCCCTCCCACATTTAAATGGTTAAATGCTCACTCCATAGCATCTCCCACTCTCGGGGGAACTTGCTTGCTTGCAGTATGATTGTGACAAATCTAATACCAAGACTAAATTTTTAAAGCTTCCAGTGACTGAGCTCCTGATTAAAACCAACGCTAATACCACCCTAACCCCTGTCACTAGTTTTAAATACCTGGGCTTATGGTTTTACTCCCACTTAACATTCGGGATGCACATTGATACCCTGACAACCAAGACCTATGCCAAACTAGGGGTACTTTACAGGAACAAATCCTCCCTAAGTCTCCTGGTCAGAAAGCGTATCGCACAGCAGATGCTAATGCCAATTATTGACTATGGAGACATAGTATATGGCTCAGCACCTCAAACCCACCTTGGCAAACTTGACACCCTCTACAATTCAATTTGTCGTTTTGTTCTCCAATGCAACTACAACACACATCACTGCGAAATGCTCAAAGAACTAGATTGGTCATCACTAGAGTCTAGGCGCAAAGTTCACCTTTACTGTCTTACCTTTAAATTCTTCATGGGCAAGCTACCCAGCTATCTGAACAAACTCCTCACCCCTACCACTTGCAGCACTTATCATCTGAGATCAGACTCCAAAAGACTGTTCATGGTCCCAAGGCTCAACAAAGTATCCGGACGTTCCTCCTTCTCCTACCATGCACCCCAAAACTGGAACAACCTACCAGAGACTCTCACATCCACCACCAGTTTAAGTTCTTTTAAATCTAAGGATGTCTCACACTTTAATCTGGTCTGTAACTGTTTCATACGCCCATAATATATATTTTCTTTAACTATGCACACAATGTCTTGTATATAATGTATACCCTGTTCATTTATGTAACTGTATTTGTAACCATGTATTATTTGTTTTACTCTGTGCCCAGGACATACTTGAAAACGAGAGGTAACTCTCAATGTATTACTTCCTGGTAAAATATTTTATAAATAAAATAAATAAATAAATACAGAGTGCTTTACCTGGTAATGTACAGGTTAATACAAGCTTCAATCAGACTTAGAACTATGCAACTAATTTTGACAGATTTATTATAAATTATTCTTCCTGGTAATGTACAGGTTATTAAGAGTTTATATTAGTGTTAGGGACCCTTGAGATGTGGTCTGCCATGTAGTGGCTCAGGGGCTTACAACACTTTGGCCAAAATGTTAAACTAAAAGACCATTTTATTTAATAGATGTCTACATACAGTATATATTTAGGCACTGGACCGTGTCTAGGTTTCACTGGATGTGCACTGAGCTCTATCTGTGTTTCATGTTCTGTCTCTGGTTTTAAATATATATCGCCATGCTCAGTAGCACTCCTCTGTGACACCTATATGCTTATATATATGTTGTGGTTATTTTGGGGGTTCAATATGAGCTTGCAGGTGTCCTGTGTGTATATATATATTGTGACAGAAACCAGGGGATGGTAATAAATTCCGTATATAGGGCTCCCAGGATACTAGACAGTTTCTATCCTGTTTGGCCTGGGAGTGCAGCCTTATAATACATACACTCCATCCCACAGTTTGGCAAGCGCTGGAACTGAGGGATGAGAGATCCAGACCAGAGTTTGTCTGCTGCCTGATTTCTGTCACCTGTCATGCTAATTAGGAATCAGGTATGAAAGACTGATTTCCTGTTTGCTCTGGTCTCTCCACAAGAGCCAGGAGGCTGGAAGGCTGCTGAACTACAGAGGGGAGAAGCCTCTTCCCCAAACAGGTTCAATCTTTCTGTTCATTTGTGTAAGACTGCAAAAGTACCTTGTTTTGTTGTTGGGAGTGGAAAAGCCACTTCCAACCCTGAGTCAGGGATATCTAAGTTAAGTTATCGCTCAGGTGAGCAGCTTTTGTTTTGATCTGTTTTCTGTTGTATGCACTGTGGCAGTCTCAGTGCCTGGGACTGAATAAACCAGGCATAGCCTGTTTAAAGGAACAGTACGTGACGCCTCATCATTTAACCTACCCTAAAAGACCGTGTTCTAAACAGTCCCGGACAAACGACGGAGCCCCGGAGTAAGCCGTTTGTCACATATGGTGGAGAATGCGGGCAGAGCACTAGGGGGTCTGCGGGTTGAAGAACTTTGAAAGAAAAAAAAAAAAAAAAGTTTTTTTCATCCTCTGCAAACAAGATGGAAGACGTGGTGGGTGCGCTGGTACGCAATGTCGCTGCCCAGAAAGACGCGAATGAAACCCAGCAACAGCTGTTAATAGCCCAGCAAGAAACTAATGCAAACCAGCAGCAGACGAATGCAGCCCAGCAACAGCTGCTAATAGCCCAGCAAGAGATTAATGCCAACCAGCAACAGGCGAATGCCAACCAGCAACAGGCGAATGCAAACCAGCAACAGACGAATGAAGCCCTGCAAAACGCGAATGCACACCAGCAAGAGACAAACCGCTTGCTGAGAGAGGAGCAACAGCGGTTCGCTCAGGGCTTACAGCAGGAACTCGAGATCCTGAGGGGGACTATCAGTAACCTTCCACTGGCAGCGGCAGCCCCAGTTCCGAAAATGACCAGGGCAAGCCACTACCTTCAGAAGATGGGACCCTCGGATGATGTGGAAGCCTATCTTCTCACGTTTGAACGCACGGCACAGAGAGAGGGATGGCCAGAAGCTGAGTGGGCTGGTCTAATCGCACCCTTCCTAAGCGGCGAACCCCAGAAGGCTTACTTTGATCTAGAGCCAGCCGAAGCAAACGTCTATGCAAAATTGAAGTTCGAGATCCTCGCCCGCCTCGGCGTAACCACGGCTGTTCGCGCCCAAAGGTTTCACGCATGGTCCTTCACGATGGATAAAGCCACCCGAAGCCAGATGTATGACCTCATCCACCTCGCCCGGAAGTGGCTACAACCCGAGTTCAACTCAGCCAGCCACATCGTGGAACGGTTGGTCATGGACCAGTTCTTGAGGAAACTTCCCTCTGCCTTACGCCGTTGGGTCAGTCGGAGTGACCCCCACAATGCGGATGAGCTTGTGGCCCTCGTAGAAAGGTACAATGCAGCAGAAGAGCACCCGCAACCCACAGTCGTGGAGCAACCCCACTACCCGAGGTTCCAGGACTCTTCCAGAGACGGTAAAAGGGTACCGGGGTTAAGGGGCGCTGAAGAGCAGGGACCCCCTTCACGCAGCACAAGCAACAGTGGTTCGCACACTAAGGGCAATAGCCAACATGGGGAGCCGGGAAAAGGCTCTAAGTGGGACACAGACTATGTACCTAAATGTGTAAATTGTCATGAGAGGGGCCACACAGCAAAAATCTGCCCACTAAATGATGAGCTCATGCAATGCAACAGCGTGGAACCTTATTCGCTGTTGTCCCAATGTATGGGCCCTAGCCCAGAGGACCCCTTGAATAACCATCTGTGGGCATTTGTAAAGGTTAATGGTAAGAGGGTTCGGGCACTTCTTGACTCTGGGAGCATGGTCACACTAGTGTCCGAATACCTCTTGCCCATTAAGAAGAAACAGAGAAACAGTTCACAAAGAGTGGCAATTTGTTGTATACATGGGGATAATCATGAATATTCCACTGTTGATGTTTTTTTTGAAACAGAGTTTGGTTCTTTAGATTTCAAGGTGGGTATTGTACCCAAACTGGCACATGATGTGTTAATAGGGACCGACTTTCCCCATTTTCTAAAAATGTGGTCCCCCGCTCAGAATAGCGCCCAGAGTTCAATAGCGGACCATAACGAAGTATTAGAAGAAACAAATCCTTTCCCTTTTTCAGAAATGGAGGTTGACGAGGGCCCAAATAAGAAGGGGGAAAAGGAGGAGTGCTGTAAAATTCCCTTCCCCATCACTACTTTGGTAGGGAATACCCCAAATCAAGATGTTGAGCAGACACTTACCACCCCAGAACCGGATAAGACCCTCGCTGACCTAGAGGTCAGTCCTGGGAGTTTTAAGAAGGCCCAGTGGGAGGACCCCACATTAGCGGTAGCAAGGGGAAATATACGGGACCAGAATAGTACTCCTGGCCAACCAGATAGGTCACTTGCTTACCCCTACTTCGAGGTAGAGAACGACCTAGTATATCGGGTTGATAAAAGGAAATCAGTTACAACTAAACAATTGTTGGTACCACGGACATTCCGTAACGTAGTATTACACCTCGCACATAGTCATCCATTGGGGGGACACCTAGGGGTGGAAAAGACAAAAGAAAAGGTTCTCCGAAGCTTCTATTGGCCTGGGGTTCTGGCAGAAATTACGAATTATTGTTCCTCATGCCCAGAATGTCAGATCACCGCCCCGTTCAAGGCGTACCGCAGCCCATTGGTACCCCTTCCCATAATAGAGGTACCATTTGACCGGATTGCTATGGATCTAGTAGGACCCCTAATAAAGTCTGCTAGGGGACATCAGCATATATTGGTAATATTAGATTATGCCACCCGATATCCGGAGGCAGTTCCCCTACGTAGCACCTCAGCTAAAAACATAGCAAAAGAGTTAGTAGTTCTGTTTTCCCGGGTCGGGATTCCTAAAGAGATTCTATCTGACCAGGGAACACCATTTATGTCCCAAGTAACGAAAGAGCTATGTAAACTTCTAAAAATCAAGCATCTCAGAACCTCAGTCTATCATCCACAAACAGATGGTTTAGTGGAAAGGTTCAATAAAACCTTAAAGAGCATGTTACGGCGGGCGGTTGATAAAGATGGGAAAAACTGGGATTGTTTGTTACCGTACCTGTTATTTGCCATTAGGGAAGTTCCCCAATCATCCACAGGCTTCTCCCCGTTTGAACTATTGTATGGCCGACACCCAAGGGGCTTACTGGATATAGCCAAAGAGACTTGGGAACACGAGGTTACCCCTTACAGAAGTGTAATAGAGCATGTTGCCCAGATGCAGGACCGCATTGCTGCAGTCCTACCCATAGTGAGGGAACACATGGAGAAAGCTCAAGAAGCACAGAGGAATACATATAATAAGGGTGCTAGGGTCAGAATTTTTTCTCCAGGTGATAGGGTACTAGTTCTGGTTCCCACCGTGGAGAGTAAATTCCTTGCTAAATGGCATGGGCCATATGAGGTCTTGGAAAGAGTGGGAGAAGTAAATTATAAGGTAAGACAGCCAGGTAGGAGGAAACCTGAGCAAATATACCATATAAACCTACTCAAGCCCTGGAAAGATAGAGAAGTCTTGTTAACCCTAGTACCCCCAGGTCCGTCAGAGAATCAAGAAACTGACCCAGAGGTTAGCATAGCTGAAACCCTGTCTGTTCATCAGAAACGAGAGGTTCAGAATTTAGTGAGAAGAAACAAAGAAATCTTCTCTATACGGCCAGGTCGAACTAGCGTAATTGAACATGACCTAGTCTCTGAACCGGGGGTCCGAGTTAACCTTAAACCGTACCGAATCCCAGAGGCCAAAAGAAAGGCTATAAGTTTAGAGGTTAAAAAAATGCTAAAACTAGGTGTAATTGAGGAATCCCAAAGTGGGTGGAACAGCCCTATAGTCTTAGTCCCAAAGCCAGATGGTACAACAAGGTTTTGTAATGACTACCGGAAACTAAACGCGGTGTCAAAATTTGATACTTATCCTATGCCCAGGGTAGATGAACTTGTAGAGAGACTGGGCAAAGCCCGATATCTCACAACCCTAGACCTAACAAAAGGGTACTGGCAGGTTCCCCTCACAGAAAGGGCAAAAGAAAAGACAGCCTTCTCAACCCCAGACGGCCTCTTTCAGTATAAGGTGTTGCCTTTTGGCTTACATGGAGCTCCCGCCACATTCCAAAGAATGATGGATAAAATTTTAAAACCACATGCTCGGTATGCTGCCGCCTACCTGGATGATGTGGTAATCCATAGTGAAGATTGGCAATCCCACCTTCCAAAGGTCCAAGCTGTGCTTGACGCAGTCCGGTCTGCTGGACTAACTGCTAACCCCGCTAAATGCACTATTGGTCTGGAGGAGGCCAAGTATCTGGGATATTCTATTGGCAGAGGTTTACTCAAACCCCAAACACTCAAAGTGGAGGCGATACAAAATTGGCCAAGGCCAGTTACAAAAAAACAAGTAAGGACCTTTTTGGGGTTAATTGGGTACTATAGAAGGTTTATTCCCAATTTTGCAACTAAGGCAACCCCACTAACTGACCTCACAAAAGCAAGAGGACCGCTAATGGTAAAGTGGTCCCCCGAAACCGAACAGGCCTTTAGAAGCCTGAAAGAAGCTCTCTGTGCCCAACCAGTGTTGGTCACACCTGACTTCTCCAAAGAGTTCGTAGTCCAAACCGACGCATCTGAGGTAGGGCTGGGGGCGGTACTCTCCCAGGAGTCTCAAGGTGAGGAGCACCCCATCCTTTATTTAAGTAGGAAACTAAATCCCCAGGAGAAAAATTACTCCATAGTAGAGAAAGAGTGTCTCGCAATAAAGTGGGCTGTAGAGACGCTCAAATACTATCTGTTGGGGAGAAAATTCCGGTTGGTCACAGATCATGCACCCCTTACCTGGATGTGTCAAAACAGGGAAAAGAATGCTAGAGTGACCAGGTGGTTCCTAAGCCTACAACCCTTTAAATTTTCTGTGGAACACAGGTCAGGGCACAAACATGGCAATGCTGACGGGTTGTCAAGGATGCACTCCCTAATATCCATGGTCGCTCATCCCTCGAGGTCTGAGCTGGGGGGGAGGATATGTGACAGAAACCAGGGGATGGTAATAAATTCCGTATATAGGGCTCCCAGGATACTAGACAGTTTCTATCCTGTTTGGCCTGGGAGTGCAGCCTTATAATACATACACTCCATCCCACAGTTTGGCAAGCGCTGGAACTGAGGGATGAGAGATCCAGACCAGAGTTTGTCTGCTGCCTGATTTCTGTCACCTGTCATGCTAATTAGGAATCAGGTATGAAAGACTGATTTCCTGTTTGCTCTGGTCTCTCCACAAGAGCCAGGAGGCTGGAAGGCTGCTGAACTACAGAGGGGAGAAGCCTCTTCCCCAAACAGGTTCAATCTTTCTGTTCATTTGTGTAAGACTGCAAAAGTACCTTGTTTTGTTGTTGGGAGTGGAAAAGCCACTTCCAACCCTGAGTCAGGGATATCTAAGTTAAGTTATCGCTCAGGTGAGCAGCTTTTGTTTTGATCTGTTTTCTGTTGTATGCACTGTGGCAGTCTCAGTGCCTGGGACTGAATAAACCAGGCATAGCCTGTTTAAAGGAACAGTACGTGACGCCTCATCATTTAACCTACCCTAAAAGACCGTGTTCTAAACAGTCCCGGACAAACGACGGAGCCCCGGAGTAAGCCGTTTGTCACAATATATATATAAAGCAGAAAATAGCCGTGTTAGTCCAGTTGCGATAGTGCAGAATACAGGCATACCCCGGTTTAAGGACACTCACTTTAAGTACACTCGTGAGTAAGTACATTTCGCTCAATAGGTAAACAGCAGCTCACGCATGCGCCTGTCAGCACGTCCTGAACAGCAATACCGGCTCCCTACCTGTACCGAAGCTGTGCGCAAGCGGGGAGACTATAGAGCCTGTTACAAATGCGTTATTTACATCAGTCATGCACGTATATGACGATTGCTGTACAGTACGTGCATCAAAAGTGGGGAAAAAGGCAGTGCTTCATTTTAAGTACATTTTCACTTTACATACATGCTCCGGTCCCATTGCGTACGTTAATGCGGGGTATGCCTGTAAATGAGTTCTTCAGTATTCGGTGATACCTTTTTTATTGGACTAACAATTTATGTCATAGGACAAGCTTTCGAGAGTTATCCTCTCTTCTTCAGGTCAAGCAATACTGATATACATATATACATATATTGAGTTAAGTTATGGTGAGTAAAAAAAGTGCCAAAAACCCTCCACAGCAAAGCATATAGCAAATGTAAATATACTGTATGCTCATTTACATGTCTTAGGCAGGTCTGCGGGGGTTGCAGACCTGCCTAAGTCATGCAAATGAGCATATAGTATATTTACATTTGCTATATATATATATATATATATATATATATATATATATATATATATATATATATATATATATATACTTTTTTTTAATCACAGTTCTGAATAATTACATTGGTCCACATTCAAATTCTGTAGTGCTATGGAAATAAAATTATATTTTATATATATATATATATATATATATATATATATCAAAGACAACACAAAAATTAAGTAGCGCTAAAGAGGATGTGAAATAACCCTAATAAATGATACATTATAATAACATATTTAAAATATTAAAATAAATTAAAATTACCACAATTTAACCTAATAATATCTACAAACCATAACGTGATAGTGAAAAAAAAGGAAAATCCAAATTGAATGTTCCACTCAAACAAAAATCTAGAGAGAAATATAGTCCCAATAAAAGATCCAGGGAGCGTCTTTGCAGCTTTAAGGGGAGTGGTATAGCCAACCACTTTTGGAATCTATGAACAAAAAACAAACAAAAGCGCAAGCTCCATAGCACGTAACTGAGTAAAAAATAAGGTACATTTATTTAAAAAATCAGCAACCCATAAGAATGTGCACTTACAGGATTTTAAACAGAACCATTCATGGGAGAGAAATCTCTATTGTGGTCATCTGTGGTGGCAGGGTGAGTCCCAGGTTTGCAGCAGAGTGGATGTAAACAGCCCAGGTTCCCCATGAACTCCTATCCCGAATTGGCAGCAAGATATAAAGGCATCCAATGCCTGCACGTCCTTTGCTCCCTCATACAATGATTGCTAACACTTGAAATTACCGCCAGCCGTAGCGCAGGGAAGCCAGGGACTCCAAATACACCAACACAAACGCGATGACGTCACAGCTCTATGCGTTTCGTCACACTACGGCGACTTCGTCAGGAGATTTTTTTTAATATATATATATATATATATATATATATATATATATATACATACACACACACTTGTACCTTTAAAAGTTAGACATGGCTAAATAAATCAGCTGTTCACATGCCTCCTCATATTTCTCATATTGTGTTTGGTGCAATGAGAGCTGGCACTTGAAGCTCGCTAAAGTGACTATTTCCTTATAACCTTTAGATTGCGATAATGTTTGTTCAGTAATAAAGGAAGAAATGTCATTTGTTCGCAGAGTCGTAATTATCTAATTTGTTGTAGAAATTGTTGCTCTCTTTCAGAGTTGATGACAGATGTACTTTGCTGGCTTTGGGTAAGTCCGGCAGGAAAATTGCTTCCACATTATCCCCTCTTCTGCTTTGGTGGAATGGAGATTTTAGGCGTACGCAAACACCAAAGCAAAAGTGTTTGTACCAACCGCCCATGGCGGGCCCCAGAACTGAGACTCTGTGTCTTCTGATTGTCGTATTTTATTCGATTTTTTTTAAAAATTGTATTTATTTCTCAAAAAGATTCATGCAAATCTGCAGTGTTCGATGTACTGCGTTTTAATGGCATCTTCTGTTGCTGAATGCACCTTCACACATAACGGGGACGGCGTCTCTATACTTGGCGCTACAGAGATATCTTCCGTTTTTTTAATTTTATCTTGGGAAGGCTTAAAAATAACACAGGAATTTTGCTTTCATTTGCTGTTTGAATTAAATAATTAAAGTATATCACACAATGTAAAAAAAACAAACACTGAATACATTTAAAGCAGCAAAAAAATAAAAATCAAAAACACAGTTATGTATTTGGTTCATCTTGGATCTGCCGATCCTATTCTCCTTGAATCTGGTATCTTTGTCCCACGTGGTCTTCGGAAGATATTGAACTGTGAAGAAAAAAAAGGATCTGCTGTGGAAATCATAGAATTAAAAAAAAAACAGTCATTATAAAAGGAGTTGTAAGCACATCCAAGTCTGGCTAATTCATTGGAAGCCTGTCTCGGTAATTAGAAGTTATTGGAGAACTGTCTCACTCATTGGAAGGCTATCTATATCAATGGAAGCCATTGGAAGACTATCTCGCTCATTGAACGGGTGTCTCACTCACTGGAAGGCATTGGAAGGCTGTCTTACTCATTGGAAGGCTGTCTCACTCATTGGAAAGATGTCACTCATTGGACGGCATTGGAAAACATTGTAAGGCTGTCCCACTCATTGGAAGGATATCTCAGTCATTGGAAGGCATTTGAAGGCTGTCTCACTCATTATAAGGCATTTGAAGGCTGTCTCACTCATTGGAAGGCTGTCCTACTCATTGGAAGGATGTCTCACTCATTGGAAGGCATTTGAAGGCTGCCTCACTCATTGGAAGGCATTTGAAGGCTGCCTCACTCATTGGAAGGCATTTGAAGGCTGTCTCACTCATTGGAAGGCATTTGAAGGCTGTCTCACTCATTGGAAGGCATTGGAAGGCTGTCTCGCTCATTGGAAGGCATTTGAAGGCTGTCTCACTCATTGGAAGGCATTTGAAGGCTGCCTCACTCATTGGAAGGCATGTGAAGGCTGTCTCACTCATTGAAAGGCTATGTTTTACTTATTGACTGTATAAACAGTCGTTTTGGGGCCTCTCCATTACTGCTGGGGTTAAGGGGTAATTGTGGTGTGTAGGCCACTAGGTAAAGGCCTTCAATTGGTTAGGATTGTCTGAAGAGGTTGAAATGACACGAGTCTTCACACAATACTGTACGCCTCCAGTAATTTCCCTTCACATCTGCTTGTCCGAGGATGTTGTTGTGTACATTAGCACAGTAAAGCTTAGCACCCTTCAGGGTTACCTTTGGCTCTCAGCTTCCTTATTCGCCGAGCCAATCATAATATATCAGGAGCCGGAGATATTTCCTACCCCGGCTCCCTGCGTAACCCTTCAGCTTAGCTGTCTGAAGATGTTTTCTTTAGGAAGCCTGGCCTGGGTGACCGAGCAGTAGCTCTATTTATAAGAATAAACGCTGCTTTCGGTAAACCTTTGCTACTTTTCTGTGCTGGGGGTCACATCCTCTCCAATTAATAGCTGTGAGCGCTTTGCTGGGATACAGCATCTAACCTTTATTGTGTTCCCCTATCCTTTGTTTGGACAACGCCAACACACCCAGCCACTTTGATTTACAGCTAACATTAATGTTACACAGTTATTATTTTGACGGCGATCATTGTGCTAAGTATTAAAGAGGCAATCCACGCGCTTTTATTTTTTTTTACGTTTCCTGGTCGTTTTTGTCCACACAGGATTGAAGTAGTGGGTCTCCACCGCTGAACCCCATTAATTTCTGCTTCGGGGACCTCCCGCTTCCAGAGATACTTACCTCCGAAGGGGGTGCCAGCATCTCTCTGCTTGTAAAAGTTTCCGCGTCACGGGGGCCAATAGAGAGCAGCACCAGATGACATCACGGCTTCCTATTGGCCCGCAGGACGCGGGAGCTTTGAAAAGCAGCCATTATGTGCACCCTACTACTCAGCCAAACTGGCTAACATCCCCCCCCTATGGGTTTTAAGTATCTTCTGAAGCAGGGGGTCCCTGGAGCTGAATTTAATGGAGTTCGGCCCCGCAGACCCCTGCTTCAATCCTACATAATTTTTTTTAAAAAAATGTAAAAAACGAAATATAAATGTAAAAATTAAAAGCGATTGGATTGCCTTTTTAAGGTCCTTAAATTAACCCCTTCAAATTGCGACTAAGGAAGTCTTGGCTCCCCGGCCCCCTTGGCTTTTGATATCCTTTATTTATGTGCTGAAGCAGGGATATCCTGAAAACCTGACCTTTGGTGGCCCTTGAGGACTGGAGTTAGCCTCCCCTTCTCTATTGGATGATGAGACACTTTCCAATCTGGAAAACACTCTTGTTTTACCTGCTGCTGGTGCGGAAATAATAGAAACTATTCCAAACAAGCCTTTGATGCAATCACTCGCTTCCTTCGGCTCCACGGAAGGGCCTGACCTAATTACTGGCCAGCCCCTCAGTGGTGGAGGAGAAGCAGCAGCGAAAAGAGAGGGGCCAGAAATGCATGGAATGGAGAAGAAGACCCAAACACCAACAAACACGTTGGAGATGAGAGGAGTGGGGAAATAGGGCCTGAGTAGGTTCAAACCTCTGATAGGAGAATGTTTTCGAACATCTCAAAGTCAGCAGGGGAAAGGCCTAACAAAAGAGAGGCTCTGAGGATTAAATTCACAGGCGCAGTCACTGACTTCCCAGACAGGCATCTTATTGGACGAAATGTGTTGAAGGACTTGATGGGGTTTGCAGCTCATGAAATCTACGCACTAATTCAGGCTCCAGGTTCCCGCATATTAGTTTGAAGTTGCCACCTCAGTTGGACTTTTTCTGGGAGCTTTTCTACAAGACTAAGGCCAGGTCCCCAGTACATGCTGCAGCACGCGCGTGTGCGCTGCATGAACAAGGACCGCCCCTCAATGGGGTTGGGCCCACTATGTACCTTGGCGCGCATGTGGCAGCCGCGCTCTACGACGAGTTTTTGCAAAGACAATAAAATTGTATTTACAACTTGCATAGTTACATACATAGTTACATAGTAGATGAGGTTGAAAAAGACATACGTCCATCAAGGTCAACCTGTGCTAAATTTAGACAACAGATACTTTATCCTATATCTACACTTACTTATTGATCCAGAGGAAGGCAAACAAAAAACCCCAGATATCCAACGATATCTCACAAGAGGAAAAATAAATTCCTTCCTGACTCCAAGAATTGGCAAATCAGATTACTCCCTGCATCAAAATCCTTCCCATGTATACTTATTTGGTATATCCCTTTATACCTTTCCTTTCTAAAAAGATGTCAAACCTTTTTTGAACATATCTATTGTATCTGCCATCACAGTCTCCATGGGTAATGAATTCCACATTTTAACTGCCCTTACTGTAAAGAACCCTTTCCTTTGTTGCTGGTGCAATCTCCTTTCCTGCGATGGAGGGCTGGCCACGCCCCCGGCTGTCCAGCCAATGAGGGCGAACCAGCCGTGTGAGGTAATAGCCACGCTCCTGCAACATCATATACCAATAACATGGTTTTATTGCCATAGTACTCAAACCAAAGGGAGTTGATAATACGCGTCATATTAATCGATAAAATAATATTTCTTGGTATGGTGTACAAAATATAAAGATGTTAGTTAAATGGAACATATACTAGCATAGTTGTGTCATCTAAATATAAAACAGTTGTATGACAGTATTCTTAAAATCTCCTTTGGGATGAAAGTGTATCTGAAAGGTTTTGTACATTTTGAGGTGAACAATGGAATTGGAAGGAATAATATGAGTACTTACAGTATGAGGATGCGCTATGGCTGTGTTTTCATGGCAGAATATATTAGAGAGAACCACGGAACGGGGACTACAGTATGACCTGAGGGAAGAGCATTTGTTGGGAGACTTTAGAGATTATGGGGGTTATTCATTAAACTGCAATAGTGCCGATCGGGGGGGAACCTATTGCAAGGAAACTCCTACTGACATCAATGCGCGTTTCTGTGCAAAAATTCCCCCGACCAGCAACATCGCAGTTTCATGATAAGGGTGGCAGCTGTTTGCTGCCATTACAGCTGCTCTATTATTGGTCTGGCAAAATATTTCAGATGTATATTAAAGCATTTCTATCTTCACACATTACCTGCTCTCACAGCTCTACCTACGCATAATCCCATTTACTGCTTCCCCAACGCCAACTCCCTCACACATTACCTGCTCTTACAGCTCTACCTCCGCATAATCCCACTAATTTCTTCCCCAGCACAAACTCCTTCCCACTGTCACGCTGTGCTCACCACGGACAAGGAGGGACCCTGAAACTGAGGTGAGAAGGGTAACACCTGCACCCACAGCTACGGGGACACGCCTGAAAGTGGATGGTAGGCGTCCGGAACTGCACGGGCGTAAAAGGTGAAGATTCAGATACTCGCCGGATTTATAGGGAGGTTCCGGAAGAATAGTCGGTACCGAGAGCCTGGGGTCCAGAGCCGGGAGGTAGGTCGGAAACCGTAAGCCGAGGTGGAGGGTTGGAGAGTTCGGGAGGTCACAAGGTAAGCCAAGGGTCGAAGTCCAGAGCGGGTCCACAGCCAAGCCGGTTCGGTACACAGGAGATCACTAGGGAAGATAAAGACACAAGAACTAAGGCAGGCACGACCGTGGGTAACACAGGTCACACAAAGCTATGCTCAGCCAAAGAAGGAATGGCTGAGCAGGGTATAAATGGGAAGAAGGACCAATAGGAAGAGGGGGAGTGATGGGGGAGCGGCCCCAAGGAAGACAGGGATTGGTTAAAGAAGATTGCCACAGCTGATAGCTTGACGCGAGGCTTGTGGGCGGTGCACGCGCATCAGGCGTGTGCGCCGCGTGGGATAGGTACGCGCGGCCTGAGCTGGGGGCGGGAGCTCCTCCTATGGGAGGACGTAAAAGTCCGTGGTCGTGCGCGTGCATGCGCGCGTCCTGTAACCACCGCGGGGATCAGGGAAGAGGAAGGAGGATCCTGCTCGTGGCGGTGAGACAGTGGAGCCGGAGCGTGCCGGGTAAGTAAAGTCGCGGGAGGAACCCTCTTTGAGAGTGGTGTTCCCCCGGACCTTACAGTACCCCCCCCCCCCCCTTGAGGAGCGGCCTCAGGACGACTCCAATATGGCTTTTGGGGAAACTTAGAATGAAAGAGTCTCAGCAGTCTGGGTGCATGTATTTGGTGGTAGGGTACCCAAGATCTTTCCTCTGGACCAAAGCCTTTCCAGTGAACCAGGTACTGCACCGAACCCCTCGTTTTCCTGGAATCCAGAATAGATTGAACCTCAAACTCCTCCTGCCCCTGAACTATGACCGGCTTAGGGCCAATCGGTGTCCTGTGGAACCGCGGACTCTGGGACACAGGTTTTAGCAGCGATACGTGGAACACGGAGGGTATTCTCATGGATGGAGGAAGTTCCAGACGATATGCCACAGGATTGATCTGTTCCACTACTGAGAATGGGCCCAAGTACTTGGGGGCATGTTTTGGCTAGGAGTCTTCAGTCTAATGTTCTTGGAGGAGAGCCAGACCTTATCTCCTGACTTGAAAACTGGTGCCTGTCGGCGGTGAAGATCTGCCAGTGCCTTTTGTCTGCGGGTTGCTTTTCCCAAAGCCTCTTGGATCTTTTTCCAGGATTCCTGTAGGTCCTTGATTCGGTCATCCACCGCTGGGACTCCAGAAGGAACTGAGGTGATGGGAAGTTGACCCGGGGGGAAACCATAATTAATGAAAAAAGGGGATTTCAGCGTGGAGCTGTTCTTTAAAGAATTATGGGAGAACTCTGCCCATGGAAGCAAATCTACCAAATTGTCCTGGCTGTCCGCGATGAAGCATCGGAGGTATTGCTCCAATGTCTGGTTCGTTCTCTCACACATTACCTGCTCTCACAGCTCTATCTCCACACACTCCCACTTACTGCTTCCCCAACACCAACTCCCTCACACATTACTTGCTCTCACAGCTCTACTTCCACACACTCCCACTTACTGCTTCCCCAACACCAACTCCCTCACACATTACCTGCTCTCACAGCTCTACCTCCGCACACTCCCACTTACTGCTTCCACAACACCGACTCCCTCACACATTACTTGCTCTCACAGCTCTACCTCCGCACACTCCCACTTACTGCTTCCCCAACACCAACTCCCTCACACATTACCTGCTCTCACAGCTCTACCTCCGCACACTCCCACTTACTGCTTCCCCAATGCCAACTCCTTCACACATTACCTGCTCTCACAGCTCTACCTCCGCACAATCCCACTTACTGGTTCCCCAATGCCAACTCCCTCACACATTACCTTCTCTCCCAGCTCTACCTCCGCACACTCCCACTTACTGCTTCCCCAACACCAACTCCCTCACACATTACTTGCTCTCACAGCTCTACCTCCGCACACTCCCACTTACTGCTTCCCCAACACCAACTCCCTCACACATTACCTGCTCTCACAGCTCTACCTCCGCACACTCCCACTTACTGCTTCCCCAACACCAACTCCCTCACACATTACTTGCTCTCACAGCTCTACCTCCGCACACTCCCACTTACTGCTTCCCCAACACCAACTCCCTCACACATTACCTGCTCTCACAGCTCTAACTCCACACTCTCCCACTTACTGCTTCCCCAACACCAACTCCCTCACACATTACTTGCTCTCACAGCTCTACCTCCGCACACTCCCACTTACTGCTTCCCCAACACCAACTCCCTCACACATTACTTGCTCTCACAGCTCTACCTCCGCACACTCCCACTTACTGCTTTCCCAACCCCAACTCCCTCACCAATTACCTGCTCTCACAGCTCTACCTCCGCACACTCCCACTTACTCCTTCCCCAACACCAACTCCCTCACACATTACCTGCTCTCACAGCTCTACCTCTGCATAATCCCACTTACTGCTTCCCCAACACCAACTCCCTCACACATTATACCTGCTCTCACAGCTATACCTCCACACACTCCCACTTACTGCTTCCCCAACACCAACTCCCTCACACATTACCTGCTCTCACAGCTCTACCTCCGCACACTCCCACTTCCTGCTTCCCCAACACCAACTCCCTCACACATTACCTGCTCTCACAGCTCTACCTCCACACACTCCCACTTACTGCTTCCCCAACACCAACTCCCTCACACATCACCGGCTCTCACAGCTCTACCTCCGCACAGTCCCACTTACTGCTTCCCCAACACCCTCACACATTACCTTCTCTCACAGCTCTACCTCCGCACACTCCTACTTACTGCTTCCCCAACACCGACTCCCTCACACATTTCCTGCTCTCACAGCTCTACCTCCGCACACTCCCACTTACTGCTTCCCCAATGCCAACTCCCTCACACATTACCTGCTCTCACAGCACTACCTCTGCACACTCCCACTTACTGCTTCCCCAACACCAACTCCCTCACACATTACCTGCTCTCACAGCTCTACCTCTGCATAATCCCACTTACTGTTTCCCCAACACCCTCACACATTACCTGCTCTCACAGCTCTACCTCCGCACAATCCCACTTACTGTTTCCCCAACGCCAACTCCCTCACACATTACCTTCTCTCACAGCTCTACCTCCGCACACTCCCACTTACTGCTTCCCCAACACCAACTCCCTCACACATAACCTGCTTTCACAGCTCTATCTCCGCACACTCCCACTTACTGCTTCCCCAACGCCAACTCCCTCACACATTACCCGCTCTCACAGCTCTACCTCCGCACACTCCCACTTACTGCTTCCCCAACACCAACTACCTCACACATTACCTGCTCTCACAGCTCTACCTCCGCACACTCCCACTTACTGCTTCCCCAACACCAACTCCCTCACACATTACCCGCTCTCACAGCTCTACCTCCGCACACTCCCACTTACTGCTTCCCCAACACCAACTCCCTCACACATTACCCGCTCTCACAGCTCTATCTCCGCACACTCCCACTTACTGCTTCCCCAACACCAACTCCCTCACACATTACCCGCTCTCACAGCTCTACCTCCGCACACTCCCACTTACTGCTTCCCCAACACCAACTCCCTCACACATTACCTGCTCTCACAGCTCTACCTCCGCACACTCCCACTTACTGCCAACTCCTTCACATATGAAGCAGCTCTCCGAAACACACCAACCTCCTCGCCCTGTACCTTACCTTTCCACTTACCCTTCCTGATAGATTGTAAGCTCCTTGGGGCAGGACCCTACTTACCTACTGTAACATTGTATCTTAATGTTTGTTATTTTATTGTTTTCATCCCCCAACCCTATTGTACTGCGCCACGGAATATGTTGGTGCCTTAGAAATAACTAATAATCCCTAATCCCCAACAAACCATCTTCTGTTGTTGACAAGAAATCTAATACCGAGTTGCCAAATCTAGACAAAAAGATTTAGCACTGTATGGAGACTGTGAATCGGCATTGAATGGGTTCTATAAGAGCACTTTGTGTGATATAAATGCTGTGTGTATAAACAGTACCACCCATGGAATCCAATATGCTGTTTAACAATGAGACAGCAGGTACTAACGTCAAGCTCTGTAATGCATGCTCTGCTGGCAAGTCTAAAAAAGGTATTTTATTAATATAAGAACGTGCATAAAGAGAAACTGTACTGGAAACCTATTGATTTAAGGTTGTTGGATTGAATAATATTGATTGGTTGAGTTGACTTATGCTTGTTAGTTTATACTGCAAATCATCGTGTAACGTTTTCTGTGACAAGTGCTTCAATTAAAATATTCCTATTAAAGTCCACAGGGGCAACTGATGTGAGTAAAAGGGGCAGTGTGATGTGAAGGGGGCAGTTATCATTTTAACAGTGTAGCATAATAGATTATTTAAATGAGAATGTCATGCCATCATCTTTCCCCATGCAGAATAAGATATTTCTGCAAGTCAAAGGAACAAAACAATTGTCATTCATTGTGAGAAGGCATTATGGACCATCGCCATTGTACGAAATAATGGGAGACGTTGACCTTTTTTATGATAGACTTTCCTATCCATTTGCCCTCTTTTCATATGCATCTCTCCTGGCGCCCAGTCCGGTCTCAGAGCTGTATGTTATCTCAAATAATTACCCCGTGCTTCTGCGTGTCCCCAGTGAATTCCCCTAAGAAAAAGCTACTCATTGTCAAGAGGCAAGAAGGGATTTAAAGCTGGCTTCCAGTAGCCTAGTGGATCTTAATTAAACCACCCAGGTATTGCGACACCCTGCTGATGCCCATATGGTAGAAAGAGGCTTGCCATGGTAATAAGTAAAAGAGATGTATAAGGAATTCCACCTTTCGAGTTAGTGCGCATAACTATAGGTTTTGATACCATTTTAATTTGCACCAATGGAAATAGCATGGCGGTTTCATTACTACATTCAAATAGCCTTCTAAAACTTGTAGTTGTCAGTGTACAAATACTTGGATTGAAAAGGGTTCCTCCTAATTTGTCATCTAATTTGCATAAATGTTTGGCCTTTAAATGAAAAAGAATGGATAATTAGTACAAACGTACTTAATATCTATTGTTGTATCAATGGATACGCTAAAAATGGCAACATATAAAGCGGTAACCCGCAATTCTAACAGCACAAGAAAACAGGAAACTAATATTGTTACAGCATTTTCTTATGCTAAATAGTACTGAAGCAGCAATTTCAAATAATATCAATTATTTATAGCAGACTGGCTCATTATATTTGCAGCTATGCCCCAGTGGTGAGCTGGCACGCCTGGGATTCCCATTAGTGATGGAAGGATGGTCTCCTTTGCCCTTCTGTTGTATGTATTGTTTGAGTTATGATTTGCTTAGATCTGAGTTGAAGTTACATTTGCCGGAGAATTGAAACCGATTAGTTAAAAAACAAAGAAGATTCTGCAGCAATGGCGTCTTACTAATTTTGCTAACTGTTCCTTTTTTTTTAAAATCCCAATCACATCTTCAAATCTTTCAGTAGTGTTTTACCTATGGCTTTTGGGGGTTTGGGGGGGGGGGGGGCTGGAGTTGCAGGCCCCTCTGACAGTGAAGGTTTTTTTTTAAATGGCCGCCATTGTGGAATTCCAGATCCAAAATCCATATTGTCTCATATTGTCTCAAACCCTGCAGCGTTTTTTCCTCATGTCAGGATGTGTGCTGAAAAGGAGACAGGTATTGTATATTCCATTGTATCTGTTGTTAGGTTTTCAGGCCTAAATACCAAAATAAATGTAATAAACGTGTCATTGGTGCATCAGAAATGATCCAGATAAGATTTATCAAGGTGCTTTGCTCCAATTGTGTGCAACCACGTGTGCTCTGGGAAATTTCCATAGGAGGAGTTCGAGAAGAGTTATAGAATACAATACCAAATCCTATGTCAGTGTGTACCACCTGCTCATCTTTTGTCATGAAAACTTTCCATCGGGCCTAAACTTAGAGGTTAATCCATCTCTTACTTTTTAGTTGACCAACATATTAAACAAATAAGGTTGTCTTATGCCTAAGCATCCGAGACTTCAATCGTACACGGTCGTCTTCTGACACTTCCGTCGTACAAAGTCGTCTTCCCAGACTTAAATCGTACAAGGTCATCTTCTGAGACTTCAGTTGTACAACGTCGTCTTCCGACACTTCAGTCATACAAGGTCGTCTTCCGAGACTTCAGTTGTCTTCCGAGACTTAAATCGTACCAGGTTGTCTTCAGAGACTTCAGTTGTGCAAGGTCATTGTCCGAGACTTCAGTGGTAAAAGGTTGTCTTCCGAAACTTCAATCGTACAAGGTCATCTTCTAAAAGTTCAGTTGTACAAGGTCGTCTTCCGGGACTTCAGTTGTACAAGGTCGTCTTGTGCATAAGCTTCCTAGACTTCAATCATACAAGGTCGTCTTGTGACTCAGTTTCCGAGAATGCAGAAGTCACTCTCTTCACCAGATGGGCTCTGCCGTCTCGAAAACAAGAAAACCGTGTACGATTGATGTGTTGGTCCATTAAAAGGACCAATACGAGTACAAGGTCAGTTCAAGGTCAAACGTAGGAATCTCTTTCTTACATTTGACGCAGACACGAGCAAAAAATGGTGCATTGTCTGTTGATGCATAAGTGTTTTCACAATATTGCGACTCCTCGCATAAGATAAGATGTTGCAGTTTTATTGAAGAAAAAAAAAGCTGTGAATTGTCAGCAAAGAACGTATATTAGTGTTTGTAGCCTTTGTTGCGGTTGTCAGGTGTGAGTGCACCTGCCAACATACGAACACCTTCACATAAAAAAAATACACCTATCTAAGCCTTCACATCTTGGATATTTCTCCAAAGCAAGAAGCCCACAAACTCCTGCCAGTTTCCCAGGCAGCATCATCACGCCTGGGCTTTGTTTGGGAACATCCTAAATGTTAATTTCCCTCGCCTTTTTTCATGCTGTCAAAACGTATCGCCGTGTTTAGAAAAGGAGACGCTCAGAACCTCGCTGCCACAGAGCACGGATCCCGTAACAAGACTCCTCTGACAGTGGCTTGCTGTCACATCACAAGAACATTTTCCTTGCGTATCAAGGTGGGTTAGATGTGTGATAATGAGAGGGAAGCATACACATGCTAATTTAACTATTCATGCGAGCGGGTCCTGTCTTCGTTAAGAAGACCCAGGTAGCAGCTGCAGACTGTCAAGCTCCTCAGGGCAGTGTGGGGTTTTGATTCTCATTTAAGTTCACATTCTCTCGCTGTCTGTCAGTGAACTCTCCTCTCACAGCTCTCAGTTGGTTTGCTGCCTTTTGACATAACTAAATGTCAGAAGAAGGTTAACCCCTGGTGGTTCCACAGTACCTTGCAGGCCTCTGTGGCAGCCAAACGGGTTCATTTGTGGTGCTAAGCCAGGTGTAGTCGGAGTGATTGGGGGGGCAAGAGGGGGGAACGCAATAGTCCCATCTGCTCCTTGCACGCTGGCTTATTCAAACTGCGTTGGGTATGTCCTGTGGCAGGGCAAGTTGAGGTAACGTTGGCTATATCTGTAGCTTTTAGGACAATACATAGGGTGGATATGTGTAATGCAGGGGCGGCCAACTCCAGTCCTCAAGGGCCACCAACAGGTCAGGTTTCAAGGATATCTCTGCTTCAGCACAAGTGGCTCAATTAGTGGCTCAGCAGAGCAATAATTTTCCCCTATGTTAATTTGCACTGATGTCAAATGTACCGGAGACAAGGTAAGTAACATACAGAGGCCTCGTGTGTTCCCCTGCCATTAAATTGAAATACTTTGGGGAAGAGCACGGGGCCTCTGTAAGTGCTGTGCCTCCCCTCCCCCCAAAAATTTCACAACCCCAATATCTTGTATTTTTAAGACAAACGGTAACCACGTTAACCCCTGAAGTGACAGTGTCATGATAATATCATGAGATATTATGTATTTTAATCCATCTGGTGCTTCAGGGGTTAATGTGATAGGAGCTTTAATTTAAAAATACAATATTTTGGGTTTATGACTTGTTATGAATCTGTGGGAGCTTCAAAATGGCTTCATTGAAGTTGGGTGCTAAAAGTACAAAGCAATGGTGTATGACCTGGTAACACCTTAGATAGGCCTACTGTTACACTGATATGATAAGGACCTATGTTCTGCCAGAGATGGATTCTCTGACATAAACAAAAGGTTTTTCAAAGCATTCTCTGGAGGATTCTGCAAGGTTCAGGGGGCGTGGCTAAGACAGTATTCAACCTAAGAATGTCTTTATTAAAAATGAGAAAATCATGTGATGTCATCTCATCTGCATAATAAGTTACAAATCTGTAATCGTGTCACAGAATGGCATGTTCTGACATCACTGACTGCATGTTCTGACATCACACACACTGCATGTTTAATAGGTACTGGGGGACATATATTAATTTGTCGCTCAGGTTTAGGTGTAAGATGGTCAGGCTTAGTCTTGCCATGAGCGCCTGAATGTATTGATGTGACTCACGTGTGTGTAAGTATTAGTTAAGGAAAGTTATGAGGTCATTCATATATTGAAGAGAAGTTTAAACGTCGTTTTGTAAAGGTTTTTTTTACTCTGTCATAAAATTGTCAATCTCACACCTGATTCATGACGTGGGTGGGCTTATGTAGTTTCAATGGGAAAGAATACTACATAAGACAGCAAAGTTTTATGAAAAAGCAGATTTCAACAGAGGTGTGTTTGGACCAAACATGTGAGTCTCAATTCTGCACCAGTGACCTCTCTGGGGAAAACCTATGGTATGGTAATGTATAGGGTTTTCTGTTTACGTTTATCCTTTTTTATTTTGAAAAACTGTTCTGCATTTACTGTAATTGTATGTTCTTGTAATCCTTTTTCTGTAACCTAAGCACTGTATTTTCATACAGTATATATTAAAACATTTAATAAGTGATGCTTTGGGCTCTGAATGAACTGTTGCACTCTTTGGAGAGAGTATTTACATTTTCTGACACATTTTGCTACAACGGATTTTTGTGTGTTAAAGTGCATAGTTTTTTTCTATAATAAACAGGGACCTGGCAAATAGACATTTTACATCTTATTTTTATTTGCATATCTCGGGTGGTGGCATCGTATAGATATGATTGCAATTGAGTAAGGGGTTAATATTAACTCATCGGAGGTACCTTGCGTAGTTTAAAGGTGAGTTGGCTAGAGTAGCCGTGTGTATTAACCCTGATTGCATATCTAAGTCACGTGTCCACTTGTGTGCTGTTCATGACAGGTGGTATATGGGGACGGATTTAGGGGAGATATTGTCCATTTGAGGGACCTTTGAAGAGGTGAAAAGTGGGACCGCTTGCGCGTGGAGTATTAACCCTTGTCCCGTATGCAGGTCACGTGCTCACAGGTGTGCCGTACGTGACAGACAGTTATTAAGAATGCAAAATGCACACTTACAACAATAACATAGAAAACAAGCAGCACTGATGTATAGTCACATGAGCTCCTTTGTGGTTTCCACTAGGGGATGAAATAACGTGTCTTAGTGATGGAAGGCATTGGGTTGCGCCACTGACGCCATTACGGTGCGGAAGAAACTCGGCCCAGCTGTTTGATGGGAGCTGAATATACAGCACCCTGTGTACTGGGTCAAACCTCCGTAATGACGGCTTTTTCTATCTGATCTGCTGTGGACTTTCCAGATCCCTGGATGATGGTTAAAGAGGAATGGTGGAAACCACTACATAACGGAGCTTTTCCCCTATAAAAGTTGTCTGGTGACTTTTGTCATGGGATCAAGCACCAGACAGGACACTGAGATCAAATAAAGGGTATTTATATATTTATACTGACAGGAGCCAGCAGGCACAACACAATATCACCTAACAAAGCTATATTCACTCCACACAGGGGATACAGGGGGAATCGACCCCCTAAATGACCTAGGTGCCCGGCGCGACCAGAATGGCTTATCCGGGGCGGCTTCCACTCCTTTGGGGGATCGGGAACTCCAGGCAGCGCTGGCTGCAAGATGCAAGCAGGCAAGTTTAAATCTCCCGCTTCAGAAAGGCACGCAGCCTCGTCTAGGGTGTCTGGCACAACCTCGAAGTACACGATTTAGTCCCATCTCCATGCTGGCCTCAGCAAGGTCTGTGGAGCTCAGATCGGCTGCCACCTTTCTAGGTTCCCAGTATCAATAGGAAATCATGGAGAATGGGGCAGCGACCAATCACAGTGCAGATGCTGTGTGTTGGGCCAATCACAGCATAAGGGCTCATCTGTGTTGGCCAATCCAGACTGGGGGTGTAATGGGGAGGCTGAGGCAAGGAGAGGGCGGACATTACAAATCAACATGTCCATGTTCTCAATGCTGACCTGCTAACTCTTGATGAGATAGGCGTCTCTCTGGGGCAGACAATGACTCCCAGATAGGAGGCCTCACCATCCCCACTCTCCATTGTCCTCAACCCCCACACGGAACCAGCTAAACCGAGCTCCCTGGGTAGGTAGGCTGGATAAGTGTATTACTAGCCTACCATGCCCAGGGAACAAAGAGACACAGTTACACAAGCACAAATAAATGTCACAGAAAATAAAGGTTTACACATATATATATTCACATAATATATTGGGCCAGAGTAGCCATGATAGGATATACGGCAGGGGTGCGCAAAGTTTTTTTGCTGCGCCCTCCTGTGTCCCTGTTCGTGCACTCGCGCCCCCCCTCTCGAGTGACCCGGCGTCAAATGACGCTGAGGGTCACGTGACCCCGCAGCGTCATTTGACGCACGTTGCCATGATGATGCGTCACGTCACATGAGCTGACGCCGCGTTGTCATGGCAACGTAACCAGAAGCCAACTGAATCCCGGTAAGTTGAGGTTGCAGAGGCCTTATGCGTTCGCCCGGCATTTCATTTAAATGTCTTGGGGAAGAGCGCGGGACTTCTGCAACCGCCCGCACCTCCCCAGAAAAATCCCGCGCACCCCTGATGAACGGTATATACAGGGCAACCCTCGGTGGCGGATTTGTAAATCCGCCACCTATAGGCACTTACCTTGGTGCCGCCCTGGGCCACTTCCTTCGGACCAACCTCCTCCTTCAGCATCGCGGCATAAACACCGCTGCGACGTCACATGGCGTTGCATTGCCATGGCAACATGAAATCACATGGGGTCACGTTACGTCACGATGTTACATTGCACACTTTATGTCGTAACGTAAAATTGGTGTTCCAACACGACGCCATGTGATGTTGCAGCGTCATTTGACACCGCAGGAGCAAGATGGCGGCACGAAGGAGAAGGTAAGAACTTTACAGAGGCCCCATGCTCTCCTCCGGCAATCGGTGGGGAAGAGAGCGAGGCCACAGTATTTGGGGGATGGGGGGGATAGGGCCATTTCCCACCCCAAAATGTTTCCACCCAAGGCCTGGGCCTATCAGGCTTAATGGGAAATCTACCACTGGCTGCCCTGTATATTCCTCCAGATGGTAGGGCGATGGCTGGGTAGGGCGATGGCTGGGTAGGGCGATGGCTGGGTAGGGCGATGGCTGGGTAGGGCGATGGCTGGGTAGGGCGATGGCCGGGTAGGGCGATGGCCGGGTAGGGCGATGGCCGGGTAGGGCGATGGCCGGGTAGGGCGATGGCCGGGTAGGGCGATGGCTGGGTAGGGCGATGGCTGGCCGTCACCTTCATTATAAGAGCCTCAGTGCCCTTATCGACACAACTACATCCATGCATACGATGGGCTGGGCGCTTTCTTTCTTTGCTTTCTTTTAGATTTGCATGGAGGCGGTTCTTCTTTCCTGACCCCGTATGTCCCTTATACGGGAATCCTTCTAATATTGGACTCATATCCAGTGTGTGTGTGTGTGTGTGTGTGTGTGTGTGTGTGTGTGTGTGTGTGTGTGTGTGTGTGTGTGTGTATATATATCAACGTGCACCACCCTGGGGAAGGTCCCGTTTTTGGGGACCGAAACGTTGGCATTTTGTGCCTTGTCATTAATATATACTTTACCTGCTTCAACATCGAGTGCAGTGTTCTGATTTGTGGAATTAGCACGGTATCGTTGCCTTATATTTATTTTATGGGACTTGCACCTACCCATACATCTCTGTTTATGGAAGTGCCGACTGACTTTGTTTATTATATATATATACTAGCTGAGAGACCCGGCGTTGCCCGGGATGTAAATGCGTAATAGGTAGTATTATTTATAAATCGTGGAACAATAGGTGACTGTTTGTTGTAAAGGGTGGATAATAATATTGAAAAGAAAGATGGAAGAAAATGTAATACGATGTTGTATAAAAATGGTTTATTGTAACCACACCACAGTACAATGTATATTTTGGTGCCATAAGTGATGTAAAAATCTGAGTCGTGTGTCCTGCTAGGGTGTGAGGCGGCGGGTGGCGCGTGGGTTGTGAGTGCTGTCTGTGAGTGGGGGTCCTGCTAGGGTGTGAGGCGGCGGGTGGCGCGTGGGTTGTGAGTGCTGTCTGTGAGTGGGGGTCCTGCAAGGGTGTGAGGCGGCGGGTGGCGCGTGGGTTGTGAGTGCTGTCTGTGAGTGGGGGTCCTGCTAGGGTGTGAGGCGGCGGCTGGCGCGTGGGTTGTGAGTGCTGTCTGTGAGTGGGGGTCCTGCTAGGGTGTGAGGCGGTGGGTCAGTGATGTCGGGGGGTAGGGGCGGGAGGCAGCAGGTGTGTGTGGCGGCAGGTATGTGTCGAGTGTGGCGGGTGTCTGTTGAGTGCGTGCAGCGGCTGTGAGGCGGTGGGTGAAAGGCAGAGGCGGCCGGAGTAAGGGCGGGTGAAAGGCAGAGGCGGGGGTGGGGAGGCGGTAAGGCGGGCATGAAGGCGAAGGGCGGCGGGAAGGGGAGGAGGGGGTGGAGGAGGGGGGCAAGGGGTGGAGGAGGGGGGAAGGGTTAGAGGAGGGGGGGGGAAGGGTTAGAGGAGGGGGGGAAGGGTTAGAGGAGGGGGGGGAAGGGTTTGAGGAGGGGGTTGAAGTGTGGGACGGGGTGGGAGGGGAAAGGGTAAAAAGAGGTAGAGGGGGGGGTGGAAAGGGGAGCGGAGGGGGGGGTGAAGGGGAGCGGGGGGGGGAAGGGGAGCGGGGGGGGAAGGGGAGCGGGGGGGGGAAGGGGAGCGGGGGGGGGAGGGGAGAAGTGGTGGGAAGGGGGAGGAGGGGGGAGGTGGTGGAAAGGGGGAGAAGGGGGGAGGTGGTGGGAAGGGGGAGAAGGGGGGAGGTGGTGGGAAGGGGGGAGGTGGTGGGAAGGAGGAGGGGGAAGGTGGTGGAAAGGGAGAGAAGGGGGGATGTGGTGGGAAGGGGGAGGAGGGGGAAGGTGGTGGGAAGGGGGAGGAGGGGGAAGGTGGTGGGAAGGGGGAGGAGGGGGGAGGTGGTGGGAAGGGGGGGAAGGTGGTGGGAAGGGGGAGGTGGTGGGAAGGGGGGGGAGGTGGTGGGAAGGGGGGGAGGTGGTGGGAAGGGGGGGAGGTGGTGGAAAGGGGGGGGGGAGGGGTGAGGTGGTGGGAAGGGGGAGGAGGTGGGAAGGGGGAGGCGGTGGGAAGGCGGGGGGTGGGAGGCGGTGGGAAGGGGGGTGGGAGGCGGTGGGAAGGGGGGTGGGAGGCGGTGGGAAGGGGGGGGGAGGCGGTGGGAAGGGGGGGGAGGCGGTGGGAAGGGGGAGGGAGGCGGTGGGAAGGGGGGGGAGGCGGTGGGAAGGGGGGGTGGGAGGCGGTGGGAAGGGGGGGTGGGAGGCGGTGGGAAGGGGGGGTGGGAGGCGGTGGGAAGGGGGGGTGGGAGGCGGTGGGAAGGGGGGTGGGAGGCGGTGGGAAGGGGGGGAGGGAGGCGGTAGGAAGGGGGGGGAGGCGGTGGGAAGGGGGGGTGGGAGGCGGTGGGAAGGGGGGGTGGGAGGCGGTGGGAAGGGGGGTGGGAGGCGGTGGGAAGGGGGGGTGGGAGGCGGTGGGAAGGGGGGGTGGGAGGCGGTGTGAAGGGGGGGAGGCGGTGTGAAGGAGGGGAGGCGGTGGGAAGGGGGGGGAGGCGGTGGGAAGGGGGGGGAGGCGGTGGGGAAGGGGGGGGAGGCGGTGGGGAAGGGGGGGGGGGCGGTGGGAAGGGGGGGGAGGCGGTGGGAAGGGGGAGGGGAGGCGGTGGGATGGGGGGGGGAGGCGGTGGGAAGGGGGGGGGGCGGTGGGAAGGGGGGGTGGAGGGGAGGTGAAGGGGTGAAGGGGGGGGGTGGAGGGGAGGTGGAGGGGGGGTGGAGGGGAGGTGAAGGGGGGGGAGTGGAAGGGAGGGGGGTGGAAGGGAGGTGATGGGGGGTGGAAGGGAGGGGGGGTGGAGGGGAGGTGAAGGGGGGGGTGGAGGGGAGGTGAAGGGGGGGGAGGTAAATGGGGAGGTGATGGGGGGTGGAAGGGAGAAGTGGAGTGAGGGGAGGTGAAAGGGGGTGAGGGGAGGTGATGGGGGGTGAGGGGAGGTGATGGGGGGTGAGGGGTGGTGAAGGCCGCTCACTCACCCGTCCGGCAGGTCCCACGTGGATCTGAGGCGGGAGGCAGCGTGTTGTGGCCGCTCTCCCGCTGTGTCCCGGGCGCTCGCTCGCTCCCCCGCTGACTGTAGCGGCGCCGGGGGGGGGGGTATCGGGGAGACACTGACACTGGAGGGGAGGGGGGGTGGAGGGGAGGTGAAGGGGGGGTGGAGGGGAGGTGAAGGCCGCTCACTCACCCATCCGGCAGGTCCCACGTGGATCTGAGGCGGGAGGCAGCGTGTTGTGGCCGCTCCCCCGCTGTGTCCCGGGCGCCGCCATCTTGGGCACTCGGCGCCGCGAGGCAGCCTGCCTGGCCACTGGCTGTTCCCCCGCCGGGGAGGGGGTGAGTTGTAGCGCCGGTGAGGGGGGGGCATGTATATGTGTGGGGGGGGGAGAGGTGGGAGATATAGAGGGGGGGTCTCGCACGGCCGCTGACACTGGGTGGGGGGGGGGGGGGGGCGCTGAAGGGGTAATAATAGTGTGTGTGTCCCGCTGACTGTAGCAGCGCCGGGGGAGGGGGGGGTCGGGGTGAAAGCGCGGGAGACACGGGGAGAGGAGGAGGTGCGCGCGGGTGCTGCTAACTGTGAGCCCCGCTAATGTAGGTAACAGTGTGTGTGTGTGTGTGTGTGTGTGTGTGTGTGTGTGTGTCACTGTGTGTGTGTCACTGTGTGTGTGTGTCCCTGTGTGTGTGTGTCCCTGTGTGTGTGTGTCCCTGTGTGTGTGTGTCCCTGTGTGTGTGTGTCCCTGTGTGTCCTTTGGCCCGTCACTCCGCCTCAGGCCAATGAGAGGTGTGCGGGGGCGGGCCAAGGGACCAATCAGATTTCCCCTAGGGACACCGGACATCCAGCAGGCATGCATGCATGCAGGCAGGCAAACATACAGTGCTTTCACTAATATAGTATAAGATATATATATATATATATATATATATATATATATATATATATATATATATATATATACCATCACATTTTAAGTTATGGTGGGTGAATGGGCTCATAAGTGATCTTTTTATTTGCTAGAGATATATATATGTATGTATGTTCTTATCCTTTTCACAGTCACAGGGTTTAGGATACATGTACATTAATTATACATTATGTTTATGGCATTGTTTTTTACACTTATCACTCACTTTGAGCTCCAAATGCATAGTGAACAGACAACCAACTTTCCAGAATATATAGGTGCTATAGATATATATATATATAGAATAATATTTCATAGGCAGGTGGAGAATGTTTGTATATATGTGGGACCGCTGCCTGCAGCCATTTGATCGAGTACATCTAGTTCCCTGGCAGATTAAACCTCAGAAAAGTCTTATTAAAGACTGACTTGAAAGCTCAGGAGCATTTCTGCCTGTTTTGTTTTCTTATTAAAATACAGGGTTAAGCCTTTGTCAATAACCATGTCGGAGCTGGTAGGCTCAAGACAATATCATCACAGCAATAATTTGATTTTAAAATTCCTTCTGGACCAGTTGGTGACCAGTCAGCAGTAGAACTAATTGGTGGGAAAAAGCTATGGTATTTCTGCAAAGCCTTCTCTTAGCGTAGTCTAAATTGGGTTTATAGCCACATTTGATGTGTCACTTTGCCGGTTGGTGGACAGGCTCCCTTGGGCCACAGATAACTACTCTCTGTGTCACTGTGTCACACAGGATGGAAGCAATACTTGGTTTGTCATTGGTTGATTCTGTTTGTGTCACTATGTAAGCCGGCAGCAAGAGGACAGATTTGATGGGCCACAAGTCCCTCTGTCTTTTCTCGCTATGTCACCCTACTGCGGGGAAGACAAACTGGTTGGGATATATAGGTTTCTTCTTCAGTGCCACTGTTCCTATGTGTCACTCTATATTGGGGAGGGACAGACTGGATGATCTACTTCATGTGTAAGTACCTTGTGTCCATACTACACCTTGCAATAGGGGGACAAACTTCTGTCTTGGGAGTCTTGGCTCTGTCTTCTGCACTTCTGGGAATCCCATATAGGAGGCAAGCTTAGCTTAACCTATTGACCCTACAAAAGTAAATTATCACGTGCAACAACCTTCATAAACGTTCTACAAGAAATGATTTATCTCCATAGACTTTCATGGGATCTCCTCTACAAGAAATTATTTATCTCTGGATTCTCCCATGGGATCTCCTATACAAGAAGCAATTAGTCTTTAAAGATGTCGGTGGCATCTCTCTGTGCATTATTTGCCCCCCCCCTGTAGACTTGCACTGGAACCCCTCCTAAATGTTCAACTTCTGCTCCAATCTACCACTTCGGGAGATCAGAATAGAGTGCGGTGGTCTTGGAAACACGGCAAGCAAATATCCATAAATATTGGTGCGCAGGAAACGTTCGCTGTCACGGTTTGACACAGGAAGGGTCTCTGGTAGTACAATCTCGCGTCTGGAAATTATCTAAGGACCCCCTAATGTGGCTCGTTGCAGCGGAGTGTCAGAAATGTCAGAATCCGGCAGTAATGAGAGGCTGACATTACCACGGGAGGGAGATGTTAGAATTACTGAGGTGGTACATGCATTTTCATGAGGGAGGCAGTCAGATCTTCCCCGCCTGTCACTCTACCTAAAAGAAAACATTGTCTATGCCAAAGCCCAACAGGCGGAATTCAACACTTTATGTGGGTTGTTGGAAAGCGTCACGTTCTGTACAGCTGTGACAAAGTTGAATCGGGTTACGGAAATGGAATCATATTATACAACTGCTTCAGTTGTAAACTCTTGCTTTGTTGGGACCCATGACGGACGGAGAGATGGGAAATGTAACACAGACGGAATTCACGGGCGTGAGAGACTTGGAATTTGCACTCTGGGTGGAGTTGGGAGTCTAACTTACAGAGAGTGTAGGAATTGACCATTGAAAGAGTCGGACTTTACAATTTCAACTGAAAGAATTCGATTATTCTATCAAAAGGTCAGATTTTACAACAGAGAGTCATAATTAACCATCCAAGCTTCCTGTATTTATAGGTACCTGAATATTGTTTGATGATGTAATTCCTGATATTGTATATAACATATTTTTTTTAATGTCAACATCCAATATACGTTTTTAAGACCGATGCAGTGATTCTGACGATGCGGGCTGAATTCCAGGAATATGTGTCTGCAGTTTCTGGAAAGAAAACATGGCAGCCATTTTTAACATACAGTAGGAAATATCCGTGTCCTCCACCAAAATCTTTTTCTTGTTGGCATCTTTAAAAAAATGGAATTTCATTGAATTTTTTTTTTTAGAAATATAAAAGAATCGAAAATAAAAATGAATACAAATGACAAGTAAAAAACAAACAAAAAAACACGCTTTTTTGCGTTTTCTTATTCGTAAGTTTGTTTACACTTAGGCTGCGCTTATAGTGCCGGCGACACGACGTCGCCCGAAAACAAATGCATTGCCGCCGCCGCCGCGTGCACTTATAGTAAGCGCGACGGTGACAATGCGACGGAGCGTCGTCGCCGTCGCGAAAACTGGTAGTCGGCAACATTTGATTTTTCAAGGGCTGTCGCCTCACGTGACGCCCCTTGAACCAATCAAATGGCTGGAAACCCGCACCGCCGCCGCCCGGCGAAATATAACTTTCGGCGGTGGCGACAGCGACGGGTTACATCACCCATCGTGTCGCTGTCGCCATCGACGGCACTATAGGCACGGCCTTAGACACTAGGTCAAAGCACTCTCGTAATGGCCTCTCATAAGATCTTGTGATAGTCCATGGAGAGGCCACTTTCAGACAAAGAAGGGCCTCTTGATTTATATGTATTTGAAAGAGTTCCCCCTCAGTTGGAAATCACACACACACACACACGTCCGCACACATACACACACACACACCATCTTCAACGAGTCACGCTCGTTCTCAAAAGACTTGCAATTCAGAGAGAGGAACATCAGTAACTCTATCACGTCCGAATAGGCTGACATGAGCATTGGCGGAGGAACGAGAGAAAAGGGAGAGAAACTGAGCTAGTTTGACCCAAATTAGAGTGACGC
Organism: Ascaphus truei; assembly: GCF_040206685.1. Taxonomy (NCBI): domain Eukaryota; kingdom Metazoa; phylum Chordata; class Amphibia; order Anura; family Ascaphidae; genus Ascaphus; species Ascaphus truei. The sequence continues at coordinate 24,684,568 of NC_134501.1, read as the reverse complement.
ACAAAGGCCCAGGGGCAACCCTTGACCCCCTCTCCTATTTGGGAGTGAGAGGGACGGGACAATGGGAGCAGCCGTGGGAAGACGAAAAGGAAACGTAGTCTGTCCCCTACCAGTGACCATATGGAAATCTTGTTCTGCGTACAGAGGGAGTGTAGGGTAGCAATGACCTTTCATACCATCTGCATATGCTACATGGGGGGAAACCAACCTAATTCAAGACCCTCAGCATATGGAATGAAAACGGCTATTCTTAGCACATCTAGTCCCATTTAAGACTACCATCAATCCGCCAAACTTTTTTCCCGTTTTTTAAAGAACACAAATGTAAGGGACTTTTACACAAATATTCAACCCTGGTTAATTTTGCATTTCTTACACAGTTTTTTAGTTTTGTTCTCTTCTTCTTTTTCGTCGTCAGAAAAAGACAGTTGATTAAAACACTAAATCCAAACAGGACCTCTTCTTTCCATGTATATGAAACCCTATATATGACACACGGCAATGATTCATTTCTCCCAATATTTACGGGTGTCCCTGTATGTTATCTGCATTCCCATTTTACAGTAAAGCTAATTAAGCGTCACGCATCAAAGCTAGCACAGTTTGGACAGCGAAAGGGGGAATAATATACCAGAGCGTATGCTCTTTGCGGTAGGGTTACACACATTTAGTTTTATTGCTACTTTTAGACAGCGGGATGCAGACACAATAGCCTAATGTATCTGTATCCCTCTTGTATATGTGTACTCCTGGGTGCTGTATTCACAGTAAAAGAATAATAATGACACAATTAAAAAGCACATCCAGTTTTCCCAGGGGGATTTCCACTGGATTTGTTAATAAATTGTTCTTTTCTGTTTATACCTCATTCAGAAGACAGCAGAGACATGTCTCCTCTCCGCCTGCCAACGGGAGCAGAGAGTCCTGTGTTTGCTAAGAGGCTGTCATGTGTTTTTATTGTGTCAGTTTAAGGAGTCAATTGAAGGCTCGTTGACATTTGACTTGAGCTTAATTTCCAACCCCTTTCAGATCAGTACTTTATTTTAGTGTTATTATTAATAAAGCCAATCAATCAATCTGACAGCACGGGGGGGGGGGGGGGGGAGTAAAACACTTGATGGTTTATGAAATGCTCACCTGGTTTGTAGAACAATAGGAGGAGTTATAGGGAGAGGTTATATGGGGTAATAGGAGGAGTTATAGGGAGCAGTTATATGGGGTAATAGGAGGAGTTATAGGGAGCGGTTATATGGGGTAATAGGAGGAGTTATAGGGAGAGGTTATATGGGGTAATAGGAGGAGTTATAGGGAGAGGTTATATGGGGTAATAGGAGGAGTTATAGGGAGAGGTTATATGGGGTAATAGGAGGAGTTATAGGGAGAGGTTATATGGGGTAATAGGAGGAGTTATAGGGAGAGGTTATATGGGGTAATAGGAGGAGTTATAGGGAGAGGTTATATGGGGTAATAGGAGGAGTTACAGGGAGCAGTTATATGGGGTAATAGGAGGAGTTATAGGGAGTGGTTATATGGGGTAAAAGGAGGAGTTATAGGGAGCGGTTATATGAGGTAATAGGAGGAGTTATTGGGAGCGGTTATATGAGGTAATAGGAGGAGTTATAGGGAGAGGTTATATGGGATAATAGGAGGAGTTATAGGGAGCGATTATATGAGGTAATAGGAGGAGTTACAGGGAGCAGTTATATGGGGTAATAGGAGGAGTTATAGGGAGAGGTTATATGGGGTAATAGGAGGAGTTATAGGGAGAGGTTATATGGGGTAATAGGAGGAGTTATAGGGAGAGGTTATATGGGGTAATAGGAGGAGTTATAGGGAGAGGTTATATGGGGTAATAGGAGGAGTTATAGGGAGAGGTTATATGGGGTAATAGGAGGAGTTATAGGGAGAGGTTATATGGGGTAATAGGAGGAGTTATAGGGAGAGGTTATATGGGGTAATAGGAGGAGTTATAGGGAGAGGTTATATGGGGTAATAGGAGGAGTTACAGGGAGCAGTTATATGGGGTAATAGGAGGAGTTGTAGGGAGCGGTTATATGGGGTAATAGGAGGAGTTATAGGGAGCGGTTATATGAGGTAATAGGAGGAGTTATAGGGAGCGGTTATATGAGGTAATAGGAGGAGTTATAGGGAGAGGTTATATGGGATAATAGGAGGAGTTATAGGGAGCAGTTATATGAGGTAATAGGAGGAGTTATAGGGAGCGGTTATATGGGATAATAGGAGGAGTTATAGGGAGGGGTTATATGGGATAATAGGAGGAGTTATAGGGAGGGGTTATATTGGATAATAGGAGGAGTTATAGGGAGAGGTTATATGGTGTAATAGGAGGAGTTAGAAGGAGCGGTATATGGAGCAATAGGAGGAGTTATAGGGAGCAGTAATTTGGAATAATAGGAAGAGTTATAGGGAGGGGTTATATGGGGCAATAGGAGGAGTTATATGAAGCGGTTATATGGTATGATAGGGAGAGGTTATATGGAGCAATAGGAGGAGTTAGAAAGAAGTTATAGAAAGTGACTATATGAGTAACAGGGGGACTTTAATAAGCAGTTATAGGTGCAGGTATATGATTACTGTAATAGGAGGCGATAACTGAGGATTTAATTTACACTTCTGCTTTAATCACATGTATACATTTCTGCATTTGTTGTCATTGTTTATTTTCTAAGTCTGAGATGTTTTAAATGCGACCACGAGACTCATCGTATGTTTAACACATTCCGCACGTGTTGCAGACACTGCGAGATAGAATATGCTTACTGACATTAATAGTCAGCTTAATAGCATACCCTCCTTAAAAAGATATGTGCTGTGATCCAAATGACCAAATCTAATGCTTCTTAGGTAGAGTTTGGGGACTGCGTGGCAATGGGGCTCTTTTTGGCCCGATGGGTGAAACAGAATGTCACACAGCTGCCCACAATTTGTTGGTGCAATGCCTTTTTCTTCCCTTTCAACCTCTCAATAAAGCAAGATTTAGAAGTGGCCATAAATCCCCATTAATTCCATTAACTACAATGGCCATGACTGCCCCTGGCCCTTACTAGAAAAGTCTCCAAATCTCCCCCACCCAACTCCCAAGCCGGCCTCATGCAAAGACGGGGATCATAAAGAGGCAGAGCAGACCGAGTGTACAGAGAGAAGACAGAAGAGCAGCATTCCTCACTTAACATTTCAACAACCAAGGGACATATTTATCCTGTATCAAAGATAGAGCTATATATCTCTGGGTTTTATTGGCTGCAGATTACGCTAATTATCATAAAAAGTTACTGCCACTCATAAATATTCTATTATAAGTTACTTAGAGGACTCTCTCGGGTGTCATAATAAGGTTCTGTAAGGCCATGATTACATTGTATTATTTAGAGAAATTGCATCCTGAATTCACTGTAAGTTAGCCTCAGTTCTTTCAACACCTTAAACTTGTTTTTCCTTCAGCGTTGAGCTTGTGCTGGAATTATAAAGCGACCCGTTGCAGTTTAACTCTTGTTTAACAGTCGTTGCTATCCTGTGGTTTTAAAAAGTCAATCCAAGCGGACTATTTTTTTTTTTGCACATCTTTGGTTTAACAAAGGGAGGGAAGCAGGGGGTCCCCAGAGCTGAACCCCGTTAATTTCAGCTCTGGGGACCCCCTGCTTCCGGAGATACAGACCTCCCCGTAGGGGGCGCCGGTAGCTGCTCAGCTAGCAGGGTTCACGTAATGGCGCCTTTTCAAAGCTCCCACGCACTGTGAGCCAATAGGAAGCCGTGATGTCATCAGGTTCGGCTTCCTATTGGCCCGCGTGACTAGGGGGCTTTAAACTTTGCCGAGATACCGGCACGCCCCCCTCGGAGGTCTGTATCTCGGGAAGCAGGGGGTCCTCGGAGCTGAAATGAATGGGGTTCCGGAGACCCCCTGCTTCAATACAAAGGGAAAAAAATAAATAATACATTAAAAAAAAGCTCATGATCTGCACCTTTAGCTCTTTGATTTCTTTCCGTAGCAGCGATTGACTTCGAGATATTATAGAGGAGAAAGTTGGATGATTTTGATTCTTTCTAAGTAGGCAATCAGGCAGAAAAAAAGGGAGAAGGAGAAGTTGTTTGTTATAGGGACAACCCCTCCTAGGACCAGAGTGAACTAATCCTAGCTACATCAAAAGACAGAAATGCCCAACGCTACATCCAATGTGACCAAATACATACTGCAATACGTCAGTGCTGGTATTCTCATGTGTAAGGGTCATTTAGTTAAACCCTTTGGCCAAAGCGTTCTAAGCCTGCAGCCACGTAACGGCATGACCAGTATGCAGCCACGTCATGGCATGACCAGGATGCAGGTCCTAACACTACCTGATAAAATGCTGTAAAGTGGGGTGGGGCGAGCTTAAACCCTGGGGGGGGGGGGGGGGGGCACTAACCTCCAAACAACTGATATCAGATGCAAGTCAAAATCAATAAACACACTTGATCTTGCTGGAATATTGTGTGTTTATTAATCCTAGTTGCATGTTTAAGGGGTCTCATCTGGATGAATGATACCATTTTTTAGTTTTTTTTTTTAACCCAAATCCAACATCTACAAGTATATTTAATGTATTTATTACAGTGAGACTTGGGAGTGGTTTGGTTTCTTCTTCTTGTGTGATGTCACTGTGTGATGATGTCACTGTGTGATGATGTCACTGAGTGATCAGCAAGCGCTTGTACAGTCAGAGTCCCCCCTCCCCTCTCCTTATCTTTATTGGCTCTCTGACAAGGGCAGGGGGGGGGATAAGGGGAAAGAAGACTCTTGATTGACAAATGCATCCAATTCAGACATTCAACTGGCCGCCTAGGTGAGATTCCACCTTTGAAGAGAAATGATTTGTAGACTGTAAGAATGAGCCACTTCTGGCAGGGAACTGGTTAATCTTCTCCTTCCCTGAGTGCCAAGCATAATCTGTCATTTTATTTCCACCAGGATATAATGAGCCAGCAGCCATAAAATCGCGTCCCCTGTGCAAGTGACGCACAGGCCATGTTGGAACGACGCCAGTTTCTGTAGATGGGACACAAACTCTCCATGGGGTTGGTGTGTCTCAGCGGACGGATACGCAAAGGGAAATTCTCCGCCTCCCCACCCAGAGGGGAAGTGGATTCTCTACAAAACCCGGTGGAGTCTGGTGGTGTGTTCACATTTTATTCGATGAGTGTAACCCTTCCCGTGGCGATATCTGAAGTTACCATGGGATATGAATCACAGATTGGCCAGCTGGACATTAGGAAATCCCGTGAACACATAGTCAGTCTCCAGAGCTTTTTGTAAGTCTCCTGTTTTCCCCACAGGGTATCTAGAGAGGGATTTGACATGTAAATAGGACAGTGAGAATGAGGACAGACAAGTATTGTATTGTATGTCTTTATTTATATAGCGCCATTAATGTACATAGCGCTTCACAGTAGTAGTACACGTGGTAATCAAATAAATAACAGATAATATAAATAACAGATCATGGGAATAAGTGCTTCAGACATACAGTAAAAGTAACATTAAGGAAGAGGAGTCCCTGCTCCGAGGAGCTTACAGTCTAATTGGTAGGTAGGGAGAACGTACAGAGACAGTAGGAGGGAATTCTAGTAAGTGTGTCTGCATGGGGCCAAGCTTTATATCATGTGTCCAGTATTATCCACAGTACTATTCATATGCTTGTTTAAGCAAGTGTGTCTTAAAGGTGGATAGAGTGGGAAGGGCATTCCAGAGGTGCGAGGCAGTCAGTGAAAAAGGTTTAAGGCGGGAGAGGGCTTTAGATACAAAGGGGGTAGAGAGAAGACATCCTTGAGAAGAACGCAAGAGTCGGGATGGTGTATAATGAGAAATTAGGGCTGAAATTTAAGGCGGGGCAGAAGAGTGTAAAGCTTTAAAAGTGAGGAGGAGAATTGAGTGCGAGATGCGGGATTTGATCGGAAGCCAGGAGAGGGATTTCAGGAGGTGAGACGCAGAGACAGATTTTGGAAAGAGCAGAGCGATTCTGGCAGCAGCGTTTAGGATAGATTGTAGGGGAGACAGGTGAGAGGCAGGAAGGCCGGACAGCAGGAGGTTGCAGTAATCGAGACGGGAGAGAATGAGGGCCTGAGTCAGAGTTTTAGCAGTCGAGCAACAGAGGAACAGGCATATCTTAGTGATATTGCGGAGGAAAAAGCGACAGGTTTTAGAAACGTTTTGAATGTGAGAGGAGAATATGAGAGAGGAGTTCAGTGTGACCCTTAGGCAGCGTGCTTGGGCTACTGGGCGAATGATCGTACTTCCAACAGTAATGTGGAAGGAGGTAGTAGGGCCAGGTTTGGGAGGAAGTATGATGAACTCTGTTTTATTTAAAATCAGAGACAGAACATAAAACACAGACAAAGCTCAGTTTTAGCACATCCAGTGAAACTCATACACGGTACAGTGCCTAAATATATATGTATAAATATCTATTAAGTAAAATGGTCTTATAGTTTAACATTTTTGGCCAAAATTATTGTAAGCCCCTGAGCCAACTGCACGGCAGACCACAATTCAGGGGTCCCTAACGCTAATATAAATTCTTAATAACCTGTGTAATAACAGGAAGAATGATTTATAGTAAATCTGTCAATATTAGTTGCAAAGTTCTAAGTCTGATTGAAGCTTTTATTAACCTGTACATTACCAGGAAAAGCACTCTGTATTAGAGTTGTCACAACCATACTGCAAGCACGCAAGTTCCCCTGAGTGGAAGATGCTATGGAGTGAGCCCTTAACCATTTAAATGTGGGAGGGGGTGAGCTACAATTAGGTAGGAGGTTGCCACCCTTCAATCAGCCATGACTAGCTGAACAACAATTGTAAAACATACTGGACACCTAACAAGCTCCTATTAATAGGAGTCCAGTATGTTTTACATTTGTTGTGGAACTCTGTTTTAGCCATGTTGAGTTTAAGGCGGCGGAGGGCGATCCAGGATGATATAGCAGAGAGACATTCAGAAACTTTGGTTTGTACAGCAGGTGTAAGGTCGGGTGTTGAAAAGTAAATTTGTGTGTCGTCAGCGTAGAGGTGATATTTAAACCTAAGACAAGCAAGGGACAGTCACAGTGACAAGTAGTACAGAGGACAGAGACAAGAAGACTAAGATAGAAAGAAGGACCTTCTTACACCTTATGTGCTCATGATGTCCACACCATTAAAACCACTTTGAAATGTACATTTGACTATTGATATATTTTTTGAGTGGTCCTTATTGAAGTTTAATGAGCGTTTCTGGGATTCCCCCTCCCTTGCTTGAGCACCGACAACAGTCACCATTTTAAACATAATTGGAGTTCACCCGCCATCTTAGCATCTTTAGAACCTTCTCACACCTCTCACGCTCCAGCTTCGGAGCGTGACCTCGTTCTCTGAAATATGCTTCCCTCCTGAAGCCTGTGCTAGCCAGTGTTATATTTAAAAGTTTCTATCATATACCCCTATTCTTTTTATTATGTGTGTATATTTGTACTTATGCAGTGACATCGAAGTACCCAGCGCGTAACAGAATTAGCAAGACAGTGCAGAGAGATAACATGCAAACACATATTTGAGGAGTTAGGTAAGGGCAAATTAACCAAATGATTCACTGAGGAGGTGAGATTTCAGGCGTGATTTGAAGATGGGGAGAGATGTGGATTGGTAAACGGAGGGGGGGGGAGGAGCCAAGCATGGGAGAGGTTTCAAATACTGTAGAGACAAAAGGAGCGGAGAAGAGGCAGCCTCCAGGAGAACGTAAGGGACGAGAAGGGGTAGAGCTGAGATGTAAGAGGAGGTAGATAAATATAGGAGAGAAGGAGAGTTGTATACTTAATTCAGAGTTTGATGGAGAACCATTGGGGGCATTTGAGGAGGAGCGAGACAGACCTAGGTGAGAGTGAGATAACTCTAGCAGCAGTAATTTGGATAGGTTGTAGAGAATGGAGTTGTGGGGTAGGAAAGCCAGAGAGGAGAAAATTGCAATAGTCAAGTCGGGATATGATAAAGGCATGCATGAGTTTTCGTTGTAAAGTGACAGAGAACATGGCGGATTCTGGCAATGTCGCAGAGTAAAAAAATCAACAGCATCACTTACCCAGGCCTCAAGCTGAAACCCTGTCCCATTCCCAATAAACACACCATACAACTTCTTGGGAGAAATTAACGCCCAAAGTTTTATTTATTACAACAAGATAAATATAATATTTATCCGCAACTAGGGTCCCAGCTAGAATGCTCCGCTCACATCTACCGGAACTAGAGGGATACCCTCAGCTCGTGCTCATCTAGCCATTCAGTACCTTAGTCTGAATGCACAGGGGCCCCATCGGAAGATGACTACAAGACCAACTGAGCCTAGTCTGGCATGGTACCGCCTTCCACAAATTCCATCCAGAAGGTCACAACCATTCTGGCCTCCCTAACTTGGAATGGTACCACCTTAATCAACTAAAATACTTCCGAGAGTAACATTACTCCCACCAACACATTTCCAACTGCGACAAAAATAGAGCAGAATCCCGATCTTTCTGTCCAATGCCGACTTCCCTCATGCCTAAAGACAGGATGGGTGGGACTTCGCTCCAGTAGATCCTAGAAGAGAAAGCTGGGATCCCGCCCCCTTACCTTAAGTACCCCTTACTTAACCCCTCCCCCTGGCCTGACATCACGGCTCCTTAGGGGTAGGACCCCTCTGCCTTAAGTCATGCCCTTAAAAGCCCAGGGATTTCTTGAATGTGTGAAGAAGAATGTGTGAAGAAGAGAGGGAGTCAAATATTACTTTTATTTTACAAATTTTACCCTATCTACTCAAAGCTGTACATGTGTAATATCTATACAAAAACTGTCTAGTTATGGAAAACAGGCCAGACCTCGCACTGTCCTTTCTTAACCTTCATATGGAAATGAAATAATATACCCACACACTATCTGAAATGCGTTAACCCTGTCTGAGTATGAGTTCCGAACACAGAACTCACACACCAAAGGAACTCTACCCTTGTACGACCTTGGGTGTCTGCCGTGGATTTGGGTTAGTTCTAAATTCCTGGCACCATCTTGTGATATTTTTCACACACACAGTGGATGTATAAAGTACTTGATCTAAACAGCCAGATCTTTTTTTTTTCCCCCTCCCTGCTCTGTTCTCTTTTCTGGGCAATACAAGAATAATGGGTCCTTTATATGACAGGCCTCCAAATAAATATATTTCTCGGTGACGTAATTTAGGAATGAATTCTTTCTAATCTTTAACCCCTTGACCATGTCCTGAAAGAATGAAGTGCGACACAAGAAACAAGAGCTGAAGATATCTTGTCAACCAAAGACGGAGAACGGGTTGAAACCCAGATGTAGGGTAACACCGAGTTATCCAGGGTGCCAACCTGACTCCCTGTTGTCATGAGATGGTCCAAAACCAGTTGACTTGGAGAACCAGGGGAAAGGAATCCGGCGCCACAGCCAGTGACAAGAGTCACTGGCTGTAGCGCCGGATTCCTTTCCCCTGCATGCCATACACACAGAAGGCTGCACGCCTGGATCAGAAGACAGAGGAGAACAGGACCGAGGTCTGGAAGTGAGCTTCTCATAGGTAAGGTTAACCTTCCCAAGCTCTGACCTCATTTTTGGCCTTATTCAACTCCCTGTTTCTTTCCGTGTGACTCGTTTTGACACTATTAGTGCTTTATGACGGCTTGAGTGCAGGACATTTTCCTATATGACTTGGAGAACCATCACTGGGCTGTTATATCATGATGACAGAAGTGGACGATATGTGTGTGTAAGGTGTCTCCTACCGGAGGCTTCCTGTGGAACCGTAAAGTGACACAACCAAGACTAAAGATGTAGACAATACCTTCATGAAGAGTAAAGAAGCAGGATGAAAATCCCACTCGGAGGACCTTTTTCATGAAGCTCCCGAGCCACTGACTTGAATTTGAAGACCACTAAATGCATTTTGGGTTTGATTGCTGTTTTAGATGCATTTGGACTAACAAAATATATTTGTAACTCCTTTTCTGCTGAGGGTTACAACACATTTATCTGGCAATATAAGATTATTAAGGTATATTTAAAAGATAAACTACTAAGTATATAACACTGTCAATACTAGTTAAAGGTGATATTCCACACAAGCTCCGAGATTAATTTCGTAGGGATCTCTGAGTGGGGGAGTGTTTGTCAATTAAGTGTTTTCATTCCCCTTATCCCTACCTGTCCGAGAGCCAATAAAAATAAGGGAAGGTGGGGAGGGGGGATTCTCGCTGTACAAGCGCTTGCTGATCACACAGTGACATCACACAGTGACATCACACAAAAGGGAGCAGTCAGTGGAAATCAAACCACCCTCCCAAGTGTCCCATTAATAAATACATTAAAAATAATCGTGTTAGATTTGGGTAAAGCATTTTAAAGCAAATACCCAAGCGAGGTCCCTTAAATATGTCACTTTGGTCCCAGAAAGGAGCTGGAGGTCTGTGTGTGTGTGTGTGTGGGAAGATTTGGTACAATAACACCCTGCTCCTATCTCTCTGACCTGAGACTGAATACACCTTTGAAGCATCCCTGCAGCAAATACATGACCAGCCTAGAAGCTGATATTGTGATGACAGCCAGGGGCGGGTCAGAGCCACTAAATCTGTCATTGCAGGAAATGATAGACTCTGGGAATGTGATAAAGGTTTACTTTGGTTCCGCACTAGGGCAAGCAGGCCACCTGATCACTCTGCAGAAAGAGCAGCTCTGTCTTTGTAGAGAGACCTGCGCAAACCTGTTTGGTTGAACAGCAGCACTGGAGCCGATACCCAGATACTAGAACGGGCACTTGGAACATCTGTTAGACCCAGTAGGGTTTAGATATCAATTTTATTCATATGCATTTACCATGACTCCTTGCAGACTCGCTTATCATATCACCCTCTTCTGCCTCATCTCACATTTTAGCCCTAATCTCTCACTATACCCTCCTCTGCCCCTCCTTACACCTCACCTTAATATCTCACTATATACCCCTCTGCCCCTCCTTACATCTCACCCTAATCTCTCACTATACCCCCCTCTGCAGCCACTTTTAGGTACGATCGTTCATATTCATGAACCCTTTCTGTTTTAGTTTGCTTGATTTCCTGCCGCCGACATAAACACAGTTTTGAATAAATATGCACGTGAGGACGTCCCAGAGTGGGGTCCCTTGTTGTGCGGGGTACCTGACAATACCTTGGCTATTCAAGGGGTATGCCGACATATTAGGGTTTGGTGCAGAATATCTATAGGGTTGCCAGGTGGCTTCTCCAAAAATAATGGACACAATGGTGAAAGGTGCGACGCGCTCGAGACACACACCTCTCCATGCTGTTTCCTCCTCTCCTTGAGCCCACCCCCAGGCTCCTGACACCACCTCCTGATTGGCAGGGGTAATGCAGCCAATCAGGATGGAGGAAGCTGCCCAGGCACTTAGCAACCGCCCTGCTCGGGGAAAAACCTGTGGTTTAAATAAACCCCCAAGTCAGTCAGGTCACTATGCACAGAGAGGTAATACCGGTATACACATACACGTCCAGAGAGGTAATACCGGTATACACATACACGTCCAGAGAGGTAATACCGGTATACACATAGAAGCCCAGAGAGGTAATACCGGTATATACATACACGCCCAGAGACTTAATACCGGTATACACATACACGTCCAGAGAGATAATACTGGTATATATATACACGCCCAGAGAGGAAATACCTGTATATACATACACGTCCAGAGAGGTAATACCGGTATACACATACACGCCCAGAGAGGTAATACCGGTATACACATACACACCCAGAGAGGTAATACTGGTATACACGTACAAGCCCAGAGAGGTAATACCGGTATACACATACACTCCCAGAGAGGTAATACCGGTATACACATACACGCCCAGAGAGGTAATACCGGTATACACATACACGCCCAGAGAGGTAATACCGGTATACACATACACGTCCAGAGAGGTAATACTGGTGTAGCGGACATGTAAAATGGCTACAGTCATCTCTCCTGCTGACAGTAAGGCCTGGTAAGTTGTGGGCATGCCAGCAGTAATTATGGAGGTTTGCCCTCACACCCTGGTGGAGTGCCCTGTGTATGGATGGGAGTAGTCACATGCTCTGACTCCATGGTTAGTGATGTCAGAGGTGTGTCAGCTTCCAGAGTATACATAAGGCACAGCACTGAGCCTAAAGTTAGTTCTGAGTTGTTCTGCAGGAGTTCTGTCAGAGATCTGCATCCAAGTTCAAGTACTAGCCTAAGAGACTGAAAGTTATGTTATAGTAACCTGAGAGGAGACTGTGTCCAGGGACCTGGCACAGGGCAGTGATCCCTGCGGGGATAGGGAATCCCTATCTAAGGAGAGATACACCTTTTAAAGGGAGGCACTGACTACAGAATGAGTGGCTAAGAACATACTGCGAGGGGCAGCTAGCCCACATCATCCAATAAAGATGTTCTCATTCACAAACCCTCTCGTGTACATGTGTGGAGTGAATGTACAGAGAGGAGCACCACGGAGGAGTTCCTCAACAGGATCATCCCCTTGCGAAAGCAGGGACCCTGATGAGGTGGAGGCGCTGCACTGGAACTAGGTGAGACTCAGCACACTACCTCAGCTGCCTGTCTGGACGGGTCCTCCCCATACACCATCATGCTGGAGACTCAGGAGTCCTGTTGCCAACAGGTGCACCACCAGACACTACCACACTGTAATGGGGGCCGGTTAGACCACAGGGGCCAATGTGAGATTGGGTGGGTCAGGCCGGTTCACAAAAACCGTTACATTTGGAGGCGAGCTGCTGAGATCAGATCTGTCATCAGGACAGGCTCTAGCTAGGCACACTGGGAAACAGGGAGAGAGTCTGCTGCCACTCTGTGCTGCGTAGGGACGGACCTAGGGGTGGTCAGGGGGCTGACGGGATATTGTCAGTTTGCAGGGACAACCTAGGGGCCTGAAAGGAGTGAGGGGTCTGGAGCCGGGCTATAGCTGACCGAGTCACCTTGAGGCAGTGCTAGTTGGTAGGACGCCAGAAGGGATAGCCTGTAACTTGGTCAGGAATCCTGGAGAGGGTCTGCGCTAGGCTGACCAAGAGAGGTAGACGCCCCAAGTACTGCATGGCAGAGCCAGAGTACCTAGCCCATTCCAGACACTTACCATAGGGAGCACAGACTGGGAGGAAGGAGACACAGCAGACACTGAGAGAGTGAGCCTAGCCTGAGGTAGTGCAACATGAGTCCAGCCTAGTTCAGGTGCACATGTGGTGGTGCATCTGAGCAACTCTTTATTGTACTGATGTGGAGGCTGCCCCGCAGAGCGGAGCCCCATGTACGATAATTGGTACGAGAGTGTGACAACCCAAAGAATGGAGGATCCGCGTGGTGCGGAGAACCCAAAATGGCGACCAGAGGCTGATGGGGAGGGCACCCGTGGCGTGCACCCTACTGAAGAGCAAACTGTCGCTGAGCTATCGTTAACCAGTCTGCTCTGGAGCGGAGCGAAGGCCGTGGCTGCCCCGTTTTTATCCTGTCTGGGACACCGAGGGGCCACCCTTGAAGAGTGTGAGGAAATTGTAATAATTGGGGGAGAACCCCGCGAGGAGTACAAACAAAATGACTTTTTGGGCTTAAAAGCCAACCAAAATGGCGGTTCCCGCTTGCTAGGGAAACCGCATGGGCCAGTCACAGAAAATGTGGCTGATACAGGACTTGCAAAGAGCTGGCCGGGAATGGCGCGAACAGCAGAGCCCCGCCCTGATGGGGGGCATGGCGCGAAAGCTATGGCTGCGCCTGCATGGACAGTGACTAACTCAGTCCCTGTGCTGAGTCAACCGCTTAGTCTATGGGACACTCCACTGATTTCCACCAGGGGGAGTGACTTTCAACTATGGCCTGTGGGAATGCACCCACTGGGCCCAGGGACTGATATCCAGACGGCGCCACTACAAAAGGTAGTTCCGGCCGCGGAAATGATTTGCAAAAAAGAGGGATATTTTGCACGCAAAGCTGCTGCAAGGAGAAGGCGGGAACTAGCCGCGGGAAAAGAATTCAGCTCTGAGGAGGAAACTGGCGCGAAAACACAGACCGCGCCCACCAGGACTGAGAGAGGCGCGGCCTTAATTAAGGGGCATGATATTCCCCTGTGGGACCCGCCCATAATTGCAACCCCTGGGGGCGGGTTCCAGCTATGTCAGCGAAAGGAGGAGCCGAAGCAGGAAGTGGCTGGCCCAGAAGCTTCTACCGGTCAGTTGCGAGGAACCACTGACCTGGAGAGACCCACACTGAAAGTGGTCCCTACAAAAAGAATGGCCTGCCCCTCCGCTGTGGGAACTATGGTCTCCACTCAGCCCTACTCAGTACCCGGCGGGCTACTAGTAGTAAGGGTGGCTAACACTGAGACGGTGGTCGGGCTCTGCCTACAATGCGAGCTGCCCGGAGGCACGGTCAACACGGCGGCACGTTGCCCACATTGCGGGACTCTGTACTTATGGCCTATGCCGACATTTATACCGATACAATCGGCTGACCCCCCGGGGGACCAGGCTAAGCGAACCGCCGAGTCCCCTGGCGCACTGTGGATAGGACGTGCGAGTCCCGGAGAAAGGGGACTGGAGCCGGTCAAGTCGGCTGGGTCGGCCGCAACCGCGACAGTCGGGTCACCTCCTGACCGCACCGAGAAGGGAGAATACTCGGACGAGGATCTCCGGGAACTTGCGGAGGTAACAGCGAGGCCCAGGATAGAACCGGGGAGGACGACACCCCGTGGTACTAGCAGCTGTCAGAAAGACAGGACGTCCCCCGCAGATCGGCGAGCCGAGAGACGGAGTCCCTCCGCCTCAGAACGTGGCGGCGACGGACGAGAGACACCGGCACCCCTGCGGACGGGTAAGAGGAGTCCCTTCACTTACCTTGCCCCAGCAGACGGTGTAGGAGCGGAGAGGCCATGCCAGGCCGCAGGCGCACGTGGAGAGACGGCATCACTTCCGGTGAGGACGACGGCGGAGCTTCCGGATGTCGTCATTGAGGAAGAGATCCCGAATGGGGGTCCAACCCGCGATGATGGTGTTTCCGGTTCCGGGGAGGACATCACTTCCGGTGGCGACAGTGGAACCCCAAGGAAGAGTGCAGCGACGCTTCGGCGATCGGGGGAAGGTCCCCGATCACCTACAAGGCCCAGGAGTTGGAGGGGCGATCCAAGGACTGAGGAGGGTGAGATATCCTCATTGGACCAGTCTACGAACAGCCAGGAACGGGTCGTAACCCCGTGGGGTCCAATCCCTTGCCCATCCGCCCAATCCCCCACCCTAGCTAAAACCCCTGCCCCAATCACACGGTCCCCGGGTTCCCCGCCTAGTCTGGAGTCCGTGGACATATCATCAGGGGGAGAAGGGAGACGGACTGGGGAAAGACAGCGCAGCGGCGCTACGGAGGGTGACTCTCGGGGAGGGGGAGAATTGAGAGTGGTCCCGACAGCACCCGAGCCAGCGATAAGGGCCCCGGGGTCGTCCAGATGGTTCCTGCCGCGATCCGCACGGTCATCGGGGATATTGTCCATAGATGATGATAGGGAGTCAGGGAGGTCAGATAGATTCAAAGAGAACCGTTGGTGGGCCCCATTATTTGAAGGGTACTCCGCCTGGATGGACCGCACTCGGTTCCTCATCCGGCGAGAGGATGTAGTGGACTACTGGTGGGCTGTGGGAGAGTTTACCCCAGAACAGAGGGACAGAGAGCTGCAGGAGCGGTGGCTGCAGATTGAGAATAGGGAAATAGAGCCCATGGGTCCTAGCATCCTATCAGACCCCGTGGACCCTGATGAGCCCCTATCATGGGTGTTGCCTGGAAGGGCAGGTAAGGCTGACCTGACAAGAATTAGTAGGGCCGAGAGAACCATAATGGCTCGGTATAAATCTTCCCACGGGTTGGAGTACCCGTATGTCCCTGAACCTCTCATGGATGAGATAGAGGACAACCGGGATAGGTGGCTTAGGGAGGCCATAGAAATGCACCTAGTGGGAAGAGGGAGTTCCGTGATAGGAAAGAAGGCTGAGGAGCGCATAGAGCACTTAGTGCGTGTATGGGGCATTGGCCGAAACATCTATATGCACCGGGTGACATATAGGCCTGAAAGGGGACTGCCTAGGCACTATCACGTCACGGTCATAGATATGGGCGGAAGAGAGGTCAAGAAGCCTGACCCGAATCACTATTTTTAGGAGGTACTGATACATTACGCGGGTTCGTGGCTGCTGGTCGGGGCGGGCTTGGCGGAATGTACTGTAGTCATTTTTGTTATACACCATGAAGATTTGTATGAAAAGTTAACCAATTATGTGTTGTATTTCAGTGCTTCCTGAAAAAGGGTATACAAATTTAGGTCCCAGCGAGGACGATGGGATTCACCAGGGGGAGAATGTAGCGGACATGTAAAATGGCTACAGTCATCTCTCCTGCTGACAGTAAGGCCTGGTAAGTTGTGGGCATGCCAGCAGTAATTATGGAGGTTTGCCCTCACACCCTGGTGGAGTGCCCTGTGTATGGATGGGAGTAGTCACATGCTCTGACTCCATGGTAGGTGTGTCAGCTTCCAGAGTATACATAAGGCACAGCACTGAGCCTAAAGTTAGTTCTGAGTTGTTCTGCAGGAGTTCTGTCAGAGATCTGCATCCAAGTTCAAGTACTAGCCTAAGAGACTGAAAGTTATGTTATAGTAACCTGAGAGGAGACTGTGTCCAGGGACCTGGCACAGGGCAGTGATCCCTGCGGGGATAGGGAATCCCTATCTAAGGAGAGATACACCTTTTAAAGGGAGGCACTGACTACAGAATGAGTGGCTAAGAACATACTGCGAGGGGCAGCTAGCCCACATCATCCAATAAAGATGTTCTCATTCACAAACCCTCTCGTGTACATGTGTGGAGTGAATGTACAGAGAGGAGCACCACGGAGGAGTTCCTCAACAGGATCATCCCCTTGCGAAAGCAGGGACCCTGATGAGGTGGAGGCGCTGCACTGGAACTAGGTGAGACTCAGCACACTACCTCAGCTGCCTGTCTGGACGGGTCCTCCCCATACACCATCATGCTGGAGACTCAGGAGTCCTGTTGCCAACAGGTGCACCACCAGACACTACCACACTGTAATGGGGGCCGGTTAGACCACAGGGGCCAATGTGAGATTGGGTGGGTCAGGCCGGTTCACAAAAACCGTTACACTGGTATATACATACACGCCCAGAGAGGTAATACCGCTATACACATACACGCCCAGAGAGGTAACACCGGTATACACATGCACGCCCAGAGAGGTAATACCGGTATACACATACACGCCCAAAGAGGAAATACCTGTATATACATACACGTCCAGAGAGGTAATACCGGTATACACATACACGCCCAGAGAGGTAATACCGGTATACACATACACACCCAGAGAGGTAATACCGGTATATACATACACGCCCAGAGAGGTAATACCGGTATACACATACACACCCAGAGAGGTAATACCGGTATACACATACACGCCCAGAGAGGTAATACCGGTATACACATACACGCCCAGAGAGGTAATACCGGTATACACATACACGCCCAGAGAGGTAATACCAGTATACACGTACACACCCAGAGAGGTAATACCGGAATACAGATACATGCCCAGAGAGGTAATACCGGTATACGCATACACACCCAGTGAGGTAATACCGGTATACACATACATGTACAGAGAGGTAATACCAATATACACGTACATGCCCAGAGAGGTAATACTGGTCACATACACACCCAGAGAGGTAAGACCGGTATACACATACATACCCAGAGAGGTAATACCGGTATACACATATACGTCCAGAGAGGTAATACTGATATACACATACACGCCCAGAAAGGTAATACTGATATACACATACATGTCCAGAGAGGTAATACCGGTATACACATATACGTCTAGAGAGGTAATACTGGTATACACATACATGTCCAGAGAGGTAATACCGGTATACACATTCCCGCCCAGAGAGGTAATACCGGTATATACATACACCCCCAGAGAGGTAATACCGGTATACACATACACGCCCAGAGAGGTAATACTGGTATATACATACACCCCCAGAGAGGTAATACCGGTATACACATACACACCCAGAGAGGTAATACCGGTATACACATACACGCCCAGAGAGGTAATACCGATATATACATACACACCCAGAGAGGTAATACCGGTATATACATACATGTTCAGTATTACTTCTAATTTTCTACTGGCCAGTGTCCAAATACAGGACCATCCCTTTCAACGATGAACACCTGGCAACTCTATCTGTGCACTTATCTACCACTGATCATAGAAGCTGCTGATATGGGACAGATTCACAGGCATTACCTGCAATCCATCATCCTCCCTGAGATGCTGATCTGCCCCCTAAACACACGCAGTGAATCCCCGCGGGGGAATAGCCAGGTGTTTTGCCTGTAGAAATTATCATCATGGCCAAAAGAAAAAAAGACATAGAAACAGAGCATCTCTGTAATTTCCAGTCTCCAACTCTCCAGAAATTCAGGTGACCCCCGACCAACCCCACTGCCCCCTCTCCCCTGTTACCTCCTGCATTAGACAGTGGAGGGACAGAGACAGAAATTAAGAGAAAGGACGGACAGGATAAAAATGACAATAAAAAGAGCAGAGGAGTGTGAGATAATTACATTCAGATACTCCCTTCCGTTCCCTCTCTCACAATCTCATTTTCTCCATATCTTATTTTCTCTCTCTCTCCCTCCCTTTATTTCTCTCTCTCTCCCTCCCTTTATTTCTCTCTCACATTCTCTATCTCTTTCA
The DNA here is from genome assembly GCF_040206685.1 of Ascaphus truei. Taxonomy (NCBI): domain Eukaryota; kingdom Metazoa; phylum Chordata; class Amphibia; order Anura; family Ascaphidae; genus Ascaphus; species Ascaphus truei. The sequence goes on along the minus strand of NC_134501.1, from coordinate 24,665,678 downwards.
CTCTCCTTTCATTCACTCGCATTTTCTCTCGCTCTGTCTCTCTCTCTCTCTCTCGCATTCTCTCTCTCTCTCTCTCGCATTCTCTCTCTCGCTCTCTCGCATTCTCTCTTGCATTCTCTCTCGCATTCTCTCTCTCTCTCTCACATTCTCTCTCTCGCATTCTCGCATTCTCTCTCTTTCTCTCTCTCACATTCTCTCTCTCTCTCGTCGCATTCTCGCATTCTCTCTCGCTCTCTCGCATTCTCTCTCTCTCGCATTCTCTCTCTCTCACATTCTCGCATTCTCTCTCTCTCTCTCTCTATCTCTCTCTTTTTCTTCCTTCCCTCCGGTTAAGTGATCCTGGTGCCCGTCAGAAGCTGATTTCCCGCAAGGCTGACCAGACTATAGCCTAGAGTAGCAATTACCTTCTTTGGAGCGGCATCCTCCAGCGTCGCATTGTAATGGCGACCCAACGTCAAATGATGCCGTGATGTCATTTGGTGGCACGTTGCCATGACAACACCGTGACATCATGACACCGCTACGCTGAAATAGGAGGGCCGCCCCCGTTGTCTGCGTGAGCATATGGGCAACAAAAGGGAAAATCCGCCACTGGTGCCATCTGACACCGGTGCTACAAGACACCTTTCAGTCCATTAAAGGCAGGGCCGCCAACAGGGGGGGGATAGCCAGAACATGTGTCCTGGGCCCGGTGGCTGTGGGGAGCTCAGCTGGCCACCGCTGGAAGTTGGGTCTGGCCAGAGATCAGGCCCAACTTCTTTGCCTGGCCGCCGATCCTCTCGAGCCCCGGCTCTCCCCAGCTACAGACCTGCCTCTCCCTCACTCTCTCTGCCCCCGGTGCGCGTTGGACCACTCTGTTGGTGAGTGCCGGAAGCTGGGCCCTGCTTCCAGAGCGCACCGGCATGAGAGAGAGGCTTGTCACCGGACAGTGAGGGAGGTTTGCAGCTGGGGAGAGCCGGGGCCCGGAGGCAACGAGAGGACCAGCAGCCGGGTGAAGAAGTTCCAACTGCTTTGTCCGGCCACTGGGCCCCGGCTCTCCCCAGGTGTGGGCATCCCCCACTGTCCAGTGCTGAGCCTCTCTCTCATGCCGGTGCACGCACTGGCCTGAGAGAGAGGCCCGGTGAGCGAGAGAGGGAACCTCGGCAGGAGGCCCGCAGAAGCCGGGGGAGAGCCGGGGCACCAGGGGTCTGAGACCATCCCCAAGGTAAGTGTGTGTTTTGTATGTATTTGGGAGGGGGGAGGTTTGTATGTATTTGGGGGGGGTTGTATTTATTTTGAGGTGTTGGGTGAGTTTGTATGTATTTGGGGGTTGGTGGGGCTGTATGTATTTGGGGGAGGTTGTATGTATTTGGGGGTGGAGGGTTGTATGTATTGTGGGGGGTTGGGTGGGTTTATATGTATTTGGGGGGAGCGGGGTTTGTATGTATTTGGGGGGTGAGGGAGTTGTATGTATTTGGAGGGTGAAGGAGGGTTTATGTATTTGTGGGGGTTGTATGTATTTGGTGGGTGGGGGTTTATGTACTTGGGGTGGAGGGGGGTTGTATGTATTTGGAGGGGGTTGTATGTATTTGGGGGGTGGGAGGGTTATATGTATTTGTGTGGTGGGTTTGTATGTATTTGGGGGTTGGGGAGGTTTGTATTTATTTGGGGGAGGATTGTATGTATTTGGGGGTTATTGTATGTATTGGGGGGGTTTTATGAATTTGGGGGGGAGGGGGGTTTATGTATTTGGGGGTTGGGAGGGTTGTATGTATTTGGGGGAGGTTTGTATGTATTTGGAGGTTATTGTATATATTGGGGGGGTTGTATGAATTTGGGGGTGGAGGGGGGTTTATGTATTTGGGGGTTGGGAGGGTTGTATGTATTTGTGCGGTGGGTTTGTATGTATTTGTGTGGTGGGTTTGTATGTATTTGGGGGGAGGGTTGTATGTATTTAGGGGGTTGTATGTATACATACTCTAGTCCTGGGCCCGGGGAAATCTGTCGGTGGCCCTGATTACAGGAGCAATTCCCCCTAACTAACCTTAGTTACACGATTAGGACCAGGGGCTCCCCCAGATCTGAACCGCACCATTTCCCCCCTGGCTGCCGATATACTTACCGGTGAAGTTACCGATATTACTTCCTGATTTTACAATGGTCTTTTGGACCAAAATTTGGCAGCCATTTTGTTTCCCCTGACAACAAGTTAAACCCGGGTACTGTAACTTCTCAGGTAAATATCTCAGGAAATGGGGTGTCCCTGAAGCTGAAAACAGTGGCGTTTGCCCCCCAAATTCCCACTGTGTAAAAAAAGACAGGCTACAAAAAAAAACCAAAACGCGTAGGCAGAACCGTTTCTTTAAAGTCAACAGGTGTCTTCAAGCGCCGGAAGGTGTCTAACGGCAGAACAGTGCTTAGTAAATATGGGCCTTTATCCTCTGCCACGGACACAATGAATTTAGATTGCAAGCTCTTTGGGCGAAAAGCCCCACAAGTTCTCAGCTGATGGCTGCATATACTGCCACTGGAAACAGATGAAAAGAAAGGATTATACTTACGATATGACCTTCTACAGAAAGTTTCATCCACTGAAATATCCCTCCCCCCCCCCCCCCCCCCTATGTCATCTATAAGAATATTCATGGGAAGAATAAAAAGAAAACCCATTTATTTCGCAGGTGTATTAAAGTATTAGCGAGCTGCTCTCAGTCGGTCACTGCGCCTTTGCGGTATGTATTAAGTTGGAAGAGAAAATATGTATAGAAATAAGCATGCATCAGAAGCCGGGTCAAGAACTTAATTTCCCACTGACAGCAGTCATTTGGCTTTGAGCATTATTAGTCTATTTTTTTGTTTTGTTGTTGGTCGATTCCAAATTCATTCCGGGAAAATATATATACACCGTTCAGAAAGCTGCCGTCTGCGCCGGAGATAGCCGCACGCGGCCCCGGTATTTATGGGACAGTTTACAAATACATTAGACATGTCAGAGTGAAATAAAGTGGGGTACTTACGTACAGAAGGAGGCTGGACTGAAGGTGTTGGCACCGGGGAGCTGGAGATAAGCAGACGCGTAATTAGCGCATCCATCTTTTTTACGCTGTCATTTTTCAGGCCCATACGGCCGTAATGTAAATTAGAAATAAAAGAGGGTTCATGGAAAATAGAATTCATTGCGGGGAGGTCAATTACAATGCAATAACGGAGTTACAGGCGGCGCATAATTTATGGCGACATTGATTCTCTCGCGCTCCCTGCTGTTGGCGACAGTTTTTCTGATCTCTGCTATCAGTTGAAAGTCAACTCCTCAGATGTTAATCTGAGTCCTAATGAATTTCATTTGCCGTGCAGAAAAACGTGAGTGAATCACAACATAAGAGCTGTTACAGCCCTTAATGGCATTCTATGGATTATTGATTTTTGATTTACCGTCCTTTGCGCTCCGAGAGCCCATTTGAACAGCACCATTACCTCCATAACGATTAGAGACAAAAAGTTAATTATGTAATTATAAAGCCAATAACAGACTTGTCTGGTTTACTTTGCCATAGTCGGTTTAAACATTATCTCTGGCGTGCACATCATAGCAGGCGGGACGGGAGAGGGGAGATTAACGCCATGAAAGCAGATGTGAAATGTAATTTTCTAGGCCACGGCTGTCTGGAAAACCATTAAGTAATCACACGTTTCCCCCCCCCCCCTCTATTAAAACAGCATCATTGCTTGGGGAGCGGTCAACAAATTATCCTGCAATATATTGACATCGTGTGTTGGTTACACTTGAAGTAACAGGCATCCATCACCCCTTAAACTCACCCTGCTTTACCCACCCTCCTAGACCTGAGTAGTATCGTACGTTAGAGATTAATCACACTCTCACATCAATCACTTGTCCCCGTACATTTGTGTGGTCAGGACATCACTGTCATGGGTTCTGACTGAGCCACCTGTGCTGAAGCAGGGAGATCCTGAAAACCTGACCTGTTGGTGGCCCATGAGGACTACAGTTGGCCACTCCCGGAATAGATACTTCAGTGAACTAGATTGCCCTCTATCACTTTCTGCTTAATCTCTGTTGAAACTTGCATCACTGCTTCAATCCTGCAGCTGCCCTTTCATTTAGAGAAGGTGGGAAAAGGTTCTCCCGAGCTTTCTCTTTTTATTGACTCGTACGCAGACTCAGCCTGTGGCAAATATAGAATAAACTGCTTGAAAGGCTGCCTCCTCCTATCTGGGAATCAAAAACTTTGATAACATCATGTATTTAGTTTTTACAACCACAGGGCAATTTCCATTCACTCGGTCTTGTGTCAAAATGTATCTTATTGCTATTAATGTTAAGTTAACATTTTTTGTAAGCAAATAGGTATCCTTATTATACAGTAGTAGGCTGACAGCCTCACTGTTTTTCAGAAGGCGGCTGAAAACTCACTGAGCCTTATTCTATAAAGTGCAATAGTGCCAAACCAGTGTCACACTGTAGAATAATACCATCTGTCGTCATTAAGTTATCTTCTCTCCATAATTAAAGACGCAGCTTTTAAAAGCCTGTTTCTACTTGCACTATGTTAAAGTAAGAGATTGGGTACTCACCTGCGAATGTGTTGGGTAGGTTCTAATTTTTTATACCTTAAACATTTTTGAAGTTGGATGAAGTGATTTCAATGAAAAAACTGGTAGGCAGGAGTGGAAGAATCTGTAATAGACTTGGGTCACATGGTCTGTGTGTAGACTTGGGTCACATGGTCTGTGTGTAGACTTGGGTCACATGGTCTGTGTGTAGACTTGGGTCACATGGTCTGTGTGTAGACTTGGGTCACATGGTCTGTGTGTAGACTTGGGTCACATGGTCTGTGTGTAGTTTTGGATCTGACTTGGATTTGTGTAGACTTGGGTCACATGGTCTGTGTGTAGTTTTGGATCTGACTTGGATTTGTGTAGACTTGGGTCACATGGTCTGTGTGTAGTCTTGGGTCACATGGTTTGTGTGTAGTTTTGGATCTGACTTGGATATGTGTAGACATTGGTCGGGTGGTCTGTGTGTAGACTTGGGTCACAAGGTCTGTGTGTAGACTTGGGTCACATGGACTGTGTGTAGTTTTGGATCTGACTTGGATTTGTGTAGACTTGGGTCACATGGTCTGTGTGTAGACTTGGGTCACATGGTCTGTGTGTAGTCTTGGATCTGACTTGGATTTGTGTAGACACTGTTGTTCTTGCATCATAGGTCTCACAAACTTCAGTAGGATCTAATTCTTACACATTTGAATATTTCCATTGAGGCCTTAGTTTAATCAAATTCCCAAATCTCAGTCATTTCTGCTTGGACCTTCACAGCTGGTTTAGAAGATTTGTGTGAGACCAGTATTGAAAACCCAGTGGCAGTGGTGGGAATGTGGCAATCCTGGAGGGACCATTGTTGGTCTTAGACCTTTCCAGGAATGAAGTTGCTCATTCATGTAACTCCTTGGCTGCCAAAGCAATGCACCTGCTGGCCCCTTGGCAGCCAACGAGATAGGCAACAGGACCAGTCCTGTGATTGCATCCTGAGTGAACTCTGCATAGTTCTCCATGTTCCTCTCACCCAATGTCATTTCTCCAGCTGACACTGTCCCCTGCTCAGTCTCCTCCTGACACGTCCCTCACTCACCAGACCAGAGAGATACACAGTTTGTAATTTCCTCAGGTCTAATTAACTCATTATACGACCACTAATTAAAGGCGTTGGCATCTGTAACAAACTGAGGCGAACTGCCTGTCCGAGACTTTGATGGACGAGGACTCAAATGTATCTGATAAGATTGTGTCCCAGCCTTTGTGACAATGGGGCTGCAGCAGTGTCACCTGCGGCCATTAAACAAAGTCACAATGCTGGCTTGCCCAGGAATGCCAGGGTTAACCTCTTCAGCGCTGGGCAAGATTGGCATAAAGAGAAAGACCATCTCACAAAATGTACCCCCGTCTCATATTTGTTTTAATTAAGGTAGAGCAGGGGAGCCCAACTTCAGTCCTCAAGACCACCCCAACAGGTCACGTATTAAGGATATCCCTGCTTCAGCACAAGTCGGAGACTGAGTCACTGATTGAGCCATCTGTGCTGAAGCAGGGAGCCACTGATTGAGCCACCTGTGCTGAAGCAGGGAGCCACTGATTGAGCCACCTGTGCTGAAGCAGGGAGCCACTGATTGAGCCACCTGTGCTAAAGCAGGGATATCCTTAAATCTTGACCTGTTGGGGGGTGGGTGTTGAGGACGGGAGTTGAGCTCCCCGGATGTAGAGAGTAAGGTACTGTACAAGCCGTGGTACTAAGGGTTACAGACAAAGTGCAGCCTTTAATTTACAACCCCAGAGCACCAACTCCTCTTTTGTTTTACAAATCCAAAGACCATTACCTTTTAATTGACAGACTCAGTGTTCCATTTTCTTCCTGCTTAAATGACCTATAAATATATAACATGTAAATAGGATTTTATCCCCCCCCCCCCCCCCCCTTCCCCCACTCCTTCTTGTTTCCAGATTCCTTCATTATTGGATTGGCTTTAAAGCTGCAGTCCAAGCTGCCGGTTTATTTATTTTCCCCTTTAATATGCGCATCAATACAATCCACACAATAAGTAATTAACTCTGTTTCTGATCGATCCTTTCTCCTGTGATCGATCGGCAAAGATTCGGCTCGGGGTTCACTAAATGGTCGTCAGCAGAAGAGGACCAAAGATACAAAGTTCTGTAGGGAAGATCATGTGACCAGGCAGTAACTAGATACTATTGGTGCACTGCTAGAGAGAGGGCAGGGCTCAAAAAGGGGTGTGCCAGAGGCTGTTTCAGAAGAGGAAAGGGATGTGACTTTGTCAGTGGTTGCTATAGAAACAAAAAATGCTTGTTACATTGTAATACATTAAAAATGTCATTCAGAGTTTTTCTTTTAATTGCTACAAATATTTTCTGATAGTACAGAACTGCTTTATTTAAAAAGAAAACAGAGACGCATAGGATATCGCTTGGTCTGCAGCTTTAAGAGGGGTCAGTCCTTATTCATCGACCGCACCTATAAACTCCACAAGCAGCCTGGAGAGACGAGCACGGAGCAGAGCTTGTGACAGTATTAATAATTTGTTGGTGCTTAAAGGTTACAAACAGGTCTCTCTGGGTCGTCTTGGCTGGAAAGATGTGGCAGGTGACAAGGACATTTTAATACTGCAGAGACCCGGAGAGCTTAGCCCAAAAGACAAATGACAGCCTAGAACAAAAAAAAATTCATCTTTGTGACCCCGTCTGCCCTGAAGGTGCCACCGTCCAAAAATCTGTCTTGTTAGAACCTCTTTCTACAATATACATGCTAAATATATAGTATATGCGAGCGCTGCTGTAAAACTTGAACCCAGCGTATATGAGGTGGAAAAGATCACCCGGTATTTAAAATATTATTACAAAATATGAACAGTAGAATACTTGTCCGGCTGACAAAAATGGCCGACGGGTCGGGGTTCGCCCCCATCCTGCCCTGTCCAATAGAAAGTTTCTGCATCAGCGGGAGATAATGTTGCACCTTGTATTTGTGAACCGGTACCCGTGTTTGAAGTTTTATTTCATTCAAAACTAGCACATAAAAATATATATATATATTTCGGGGGCTGGTCTCTAGTGGTCGGGGACCCCCACCTGTACAGGTAAGCTTACAACAACATTTTGGGGGTGGGGGGCTGCTTTAAAGAGATATTCCAAGCAGCTTAAAAAACATTTTTAAATGCTTTTTTTTGTGTTAATTTACACCGCCGTTGATTACCTTTATTGAAAATGAATTACCTACGCTGCCGATCAATTGGTTCTCCTGTGATCGATCAGGAAAGATCCTGCTTCCCCAGGTTCACTAAATGGCTGCCCTTCCAGGGCTGCCAACAGCGGGGGTCTGCAGGGGTTGGCGTCCCGGGCCCCGTGAGTCAGGGGACATGGGCGCCCGGGCCCCCTGCGAGGCCGTGCCCCTCGACAAATCCCGTCGCCCTGTCACCACGGGGTGACAGGATTTTGCGCTGGTGGTTTCTCTCACATACAAAAAAAAAATCCCCCTCCTGATTGGCTGGCCCGGGCTGGCACTCCCCCCATCTGATTGGCTGGACCATGCTGGCACACTGCCAGGATTTTTTTTTTGTTGTTGCCCGCACCAAGCCCTATCCGAGCTTGCAAAGTGAGGCCCGCCTTTTGCTGCATGGCTCCTGCATGGAGCGAGTAAGGTAAGTACTGCTCCAGGCCTCCCTTGCCCCCCCCACCTTTCATTTGTCCTGGGCCCCATGATTTCTTTGGCAGCCCTGTGCCCTTCAGTGCCAATCCAACCTTCGGTCAATGTAACTCAGCATGCAACAATGTATGCTGCTATTACTAAGGTAACTTTAGCTATTGTTACAGTTTGCAGCTCAAATTGCTGGGAACATTGGCAACAAATGATAACAAACGGGAAAGTGTAACAAAGATCTTGCACTGCTGGGGAGGTGTGCTAAACCTGCTATAGAGATCAAAGGATGCTCAGTCTATTAAAACTCATTAAAAATGCCATTAAGAGTTGAATTTTAAAATAAAATAAAAATGCAGTAAGTATTATCTAATACTACAGAACTGATTTATTTACAAAAAAACAAAACACGTGTAGGATATTGCTGGGGTTGCCCCGCGGCTCTAAAATTATTGCAGGACAACCCAGCGCTCATGCTAGTAGAGTTGGTGATGTCACCGCTCTCAAGCATGAGCGCGCCCAGCGGCAGCGTGGCCGCAGCCTCATAGGCGTAAAAGTCCAAGCACTCAGCCACATTTCCCGATATCTAAAGAAAGTGTCCTATCTTGATATAAAATACTTTGCTAGACAAGATATAGCATATATCAACATTTTATTTGAAACACGCTTTTCCATCATTTCCAGTCCGTTCGGTAATAGCGCGTCAGATTTAGCCGCTGCAAAGTCTGCATTTTGTGGACGGGGTGCTTCATTCTGCGGCAGGAAAGGCGGCATGCTCCCTTGTCAGTTTGATGGGGCAAGCAATAAAAGTGAAATGACACTGTTAGAATTAAAGGGACATAAGCATGTGTCGTCTTTCATGAGCGAGTATGGGACTGAATGGCCTGCTTGTGATTCATCAGATAGTAGCCACACTCCATCAATCAGAGACACAATGATTACCGCCTGCAATAGTTTGATGAGTGAAGTGCTAACGTATCTTGATTTCCCCCAGCATTCTGTGTTTGCACTTAGCCGAGGCCTGAGAAAAGCTTGTCTTATAGCAAGATAAGAAAATGTGACACAGAGGACACCGGAGGAATAGATTGATGTCAGGCCAGGGGCTTATTTTATGGGGCAATTTCAGTTTACATTTTACAGATTCAATCAGTGTTATTTTTTGAGGGGCCCCTTCTCCGCCGGAGGAACCGGCAGAAAATTGCAAAGGGATAAAATAACACGCATTCCGTGGGGACAACGCGTTCTTTGGAGAGGGGGATCCCGTGAAATTCTATGGGGACAAATCATTCATTCTAGAGAGGGATCCCATAAAATGTTATGGGGGCAAATCATTCCTTGTACAGGGAGATCCCATTAAATTCTATGGGGACAAATTATTCATTCTAGAGGGGGATCCCATTACATTTTATGGGGACAAATTATTGATTGTAGCGGGGGATCCCATGAAATTCTATGGGGGAAATCCTTCATTACAGAGGGGGATCCCATTACATTTTATGGGGGCAAATCATTCCTTGTAGTTCACAAGGCTTGACAACTGAACCAGGGTCACAGAGCCAGATGGATCCAGTTCAGTCTTCTGATCTAATTTTCTCAATAAGATAAACACGCTACAGATCCCAATGCTGTCAAGTGGTCAAATAAAGAAGGAAAACGGATTCAACCTGTCCTGTTGACAACCTGTCCTGTTGATATGGGCCCCGTTATGAGCCCAAATGGAGCATCTCTTATATGCAGGAGTCACTATGAAAGTCTTGGTGTACTGTTACTTTTGAGGGCATCCCATTGACTATGGTGCTAGTGTAGGGTACAGCCCCCCAAATTCCCCGGAGCAAGCGTTCTTTACAACTCCATATGCCATGTTGTCTTGTATTGCATTGTATGTCTTTATTTGTATAGCGCCATAAATGTACATAGCGCTTCACAGTAGTAATACACGTGGTAATCATATAAATAACAAATAATAAATAAATATAAATAACAGATCATGGGAAATAAGCGCTTCAGACAAACGTAACATTTAGGAAGAGGAGTCCCTGCTCCGAGGAGCTTACAATCTAATATGTCTTAATGTGTAACTTCAACGCCCACCATTGTGATATGTCAATTGGACTAGATTGGCTATCTCTTGAACCCAGGTGTGACACACATCTTTACTGTCTCACCTTCAACCCTTTTTGGGACAAGTTACCCAATTACCCGAGCAGGCTCCTCACCCCACTGCACACTGCACTTATCTCCTCAGATCCACCTCCAGAAACCAGCTTATAGTCCCACGGCTCAATAAAGAATCCGGTCGCTTGTCCTTTCTGTACGGATCCCCCCACCTCCCTCGCTGCTCCAACAATTTACACGAGTCCCTCATATCCGCCTCCTGTCTAGAGACGGGCGAATCCCCTGATAACACCGGCTCCTGGATTTTTGCTGATGTCACCCCTAAAATCCGCTTCGTGGTGTCCAATCCGCAAACGGATTTGCGCGGTTTCAATCCGCGTGGATTCATCAAAACCCGCCATTGGATTCAACCCGTGGACGGATTCTTATTGCTGAATATGTGGATTGGATTCTACAAATCCATTCACGGGGCGCGGAATCCGCGGAGAGTATTGGTAATAATAATGTGAAATCCGCAAAACGCGAATGGCACTTTTTGACATTGATCCGCTGAAACGGAACCGGCCGATCCGCTGCGGATCCAAATTCACAAAAAGAATTCACCCGTCTCTAATCCTGTCTAAGTTCCTCCAAGACTTTGACACTTTCCTACTTTAAACGTAACTCTCAATGTATTTTTTCCTCGTAAAATCTATATACAGTATATATAAATTTGAAAGTTATTTGATTGTTAGTAGATGTGGGGATTCTGATTGGTCCGTCGGTCCGCCCGCCCATGGCCCGCCTTCCCCACGACTCTCATTGGCCAAGAGGTACGCTGACATCACAGACACACCTACTCCACTGTGACACATACTGCCACAGACTCTCACCATACCTCCTGAGACTGTCACCCCCCCTGCGGAGTCACACACCGACCTTGGTAAGTGTAACCCACTTTCCAACCCCCTCACCCACAGCTCACCTCCCCACTGGCTCCTCCCCACTGGCTCCCCCCCACCATCACCTGCCCTCACCCACAGCTCACCCCCCCACTACCTTCCCCCTCGCGGCGCCCTTAATCCTGCTTGGCCACAGGGGGGGGAGGGGACACGGGGAGCCTCCAGCCTTCCCCCGCGCGCGCCTCCAGTCTTCCCACAAGCTATGCTGCCATGCACCCACCAGCAGGACCCGCACCCTCACACACTAGCGCAGAGTTCCAAACCCCCGGCCCGACCGGCACTCACTGCGGCCCCTGGCGGAGTCTCCCCTCTCCCCTCTCCGCTCTCCTCCTCCCTCCTCGGAGCGCGCTCTAGGCACTGCTGAGCATCTGCAGTCTTCCTACACGCTGCTGCCGCCTGAGCTGAGGTGAGGAGATGCTCCCTGCTAGTGGCGGCTGTTGCTGCTGGGGGGGGGGTGTTCCGTTTTTGTGTCGTCCCCCACCAGCTCCGTTTTTGTGTCCATCCCCCACCAGCTCTGTTTTTGTCTTCCCCCCCTCCAGCTCAGTTTTTGTCGTCCCCCCCTCCAGCTTCGTTTTTGTCCTCCCCTCAAGCTCCGTTTTTGTCCCCCCACCCCACAGTGACACAGACACACACACGCAGTGACTGACGCAGTGACACACACGCAGTGATTGACACAGTGACACACATGCAGTAATTGAACAGTGACACACACGCAGTGATTGACACACACGCAGTAACTGACACAGTGAAACCCTGACAGACACAGTGACTGGCACACAGTGACTGACGCACACAGTGACTGACACACAGTGACTTACACACTGCCACACACACACACTGGCACACAGTGACTGGCCCACAGTGACTGACACACAGTGACTGACACACTGCCACACACCCTCACACCCTCACACACACAGAGTAACTGACACAGTGACTTGCACACAGTCACACACTGTGACTCACACGCTGTGACAGACACACTGTCACACACACACTGTAACACACACACTGTGACACACACACACTGTGACATCATCCCGAAACCATACCCCCCGGTCCGTGGAAAAATTGTCTTCCACGAAACCGGTCCCTGGTGCCAAAAAAGTTGGTGACCGCTGCACTAGCGCGCCACCACCAGTCCGGGGAGGGGGGGGGGGGTTAGGGAGTCAGGAGAGAGGGGGGGGGCAAGCCCACACATACTGACTGAAACACACACACACACACACACACACTGACCGACTGACACACACACTGACTAGCACACACACACTGACTGACTGACACACACACACACTGACTGACACACACCCACACACTGACTGACACACACCCACACACTGACTGACACACACCCACACCCACACACTGACTGACACACACCCACACACTGACTGACACACACCCACACACACTGACTGACACACACCCACACACACTGACTGACACACATACACACTGACTGACACACACACACACACACACACACACACTGACACACACACTGACTGACACACTGACTGACACACTGACTGACACACACACACTGACTGACAAACACACACTGACTGACACACACACACTGACTGACACACACACACTGACTGACACACGCCCACACACACTGACTGACACACACACACACTGACTGACACACACACACACACACACTGACTGACACACACACACACTGACTGACACACACTGACTGACACACACACACACACACACACACACACACACACACACACACACACACACACACACACACACACACTGACTGACACACACACACACACACACACACACACACACACACACACACACACACACACACACACACACACACACACACACACACACACACACACACACACACACACACACACTGACTGATGCACACATACACACACTGACTGACACATACACACACACACACTGACTGACACACACAAACACACTCACTGACACACACACACACACACACACACACACACACACACACACACACACACACACACACACACACACACACACACACACACACACACACTGACTGATACACACACTGACTGACACACACACACACACACACACACACACACACACACACACACACACACACACACACACACACACACACACACTGACACACTGACTGACACACACACACACACACACACACACACACACACGCACACGCACACGCACACACACTGACTGACTGACAAAAACACACACTTCCCCCCCCCCTCAGTCAGCTCAGCTGCCAAACACACAGGGGGAATCCCAGCTGGCAACAGGGGGGGGGGGTAAACAAAGTGTTGAACAGGGGGGGGGGAATCGTAGATGTGAACTGGGGGGGGGGGACCAGAGCTTTGAACATGGGGGGGTAACGGAGCTGTGAAGGGGGGGGGGCATCTTGCTGTGAACGGGGGAGAAAGAGAAGGGGAGACAGTGGAAGGGAGAGAGAGAGAGGGGGGGGGGAGCCAGAACATTAAATCCCGGGCAACGCCAGGTATATCAGCTAGTATGTTATAAACGAATAAACTAGTTATTTTAGGGAGTTTTGTGCCCTCTCCATTTGTCCATCATATGGTGGAAGGTCTTCCTTAACTCAAGGTATCACAGAAGGTCCAGGAATAGTCTCTTGTCAAAGGGCCCACCGATAACTGCTGGGAACAATATGCCACGGGGGCTCAGCTGTAGTGTTGGACCAGGTCCTTCTTTTAAAAAAAACGGGTACCCGGCCAAAATTAACTGATCTACCCAGCCGGTTACCCAGTTGGCACTTACCTGGGGGTGGAGGAAACCCATGGCGACATCTAGGCAGGTCAGCAGAGGTCCTGTGGGGGTGGCAGCATCAACGGTGTGTGTTCAGCCCGCGCGGGAGCTGCAGGACTCTATAGTAGTGTGAGCTGGGGACCCATGTGACCGGAGCAGGAGCAGAAGCGTTCCTATTGGACAGCCGGCTGATGCTGCCACCACAACAGGACCTCTGCTGACCTGCCTAGATGTCGCCGCGGCCTTCTTCACGGGTCTTCCTCGCCTTCCGTCGCTGACAGCAGGTAAGTAATGGCATATTTTTCAGCTACCCTGACATTACCCGGCGCCGGGACCCAGTTCTCAGTTGCCGGGTCCGGGTAATTTCCGGGTAGCTGAAAACCTGCCGGGTACCGGGTAATTCCAGTACTCGGTACATCACTACTCAGCTGAGTTGAAGTGTGGCGAAAAGCGTCACTCGTACGGCGTGGCAATATTTTATTTTAAGGATCAACGTTTCGCTCCTACATAAGGCTATTGACGTTGGTCTATATGTAGGACCAGAGAGTTGATCCGGTATAAATCAAATGAACCAATTCCTTCATTCCACTCCCTGACGCAGAGCCAAAGGGGATTTTCTCTATCAATTGCATCAGCCAGGCTCACATTTGTCCAACTGCTTATCAAATTGTTTTAATTCTTTTGCCCAAGTTCCTTCAGCAGATTAAAAGCAAAAGCTTAAAAAAAACGGGGGTAACAAACCCCCACTCCGCTCTTGTACGCACGGCTAACGGCGTTAGTATTGATTCTGGGATCGGGTAAGTACTACATGCGCAGAAAAGAGGTGACATGTCATGAGATATTAAAACTGTCCATTTAATGTAAAAACACCGATAATACACGAGTTAAAGATAGAGGAGGAGAGAAAGCTTTTAAGCATTCCCCCAAGATGGATTACAGAATAATATTATTGAACACGCAATTGGTTTAGTCAGGATACTGTTGGGTAGCACACTATAAAATCATTATAGTAAAAAGCATATATTGGACCTGATGAGAGAGAGCAGAAACATATAATGAATTATCAATAGAAATCTGGCGACTCGAGTTACATACCGAACGGATAGAGAGCTTCCTCGCCCTGCTCTTCTGGCAACGAGATGAATATTGTATGCTTTCTTCCGGGACGGGCAATTTCTCATCATTTGATCAGTCTAGAAATGTTTGAGAAGCCTCAGCCGCGGCTGGTGTTGTGGTTTTGTGAGGAAGACAAATTGAAATTAAAACTCTCAGCTTACAAAATGATTTCTGCTCTGTTGGTAGATGAGAGGGGAACGCTGACAATACGGGTACATGAACGGTCTGGCTTTGGCTAGGCTGGGTTTCGCTATTCACTTGATGCTACTTTTGCCCCAACTCAGGGGCGGCCAACTCCAGTGCTGAAGGACCACCAACAAGTCAGGTTTTCGGGATATCCCTGCTTCAGCACCGGTGACTCAATCAGTGGCTCAATCTTTGAGGGAGAGCGAAAGAGAGAGAGATCTGAGGTGTGTTTCTTTTTTGTGAACAGGTGTCTCACCACGTGTTATAGGTGTGTTTGAGGAGGTATAGAAGTAACCTGGACTTAAAATAGGTCTCTCTCTTTTTAAGACGAATTTGCCAAACTTGCAAAGAATAGCCATTTTCATAGCATATTAGAACTTTGGTGACAAGTTTCCCATCTCTAAGCCCACCCTCCAGCTCCTTTATTAAATGAGTCAGCCGTTTGATGCAGGGACGTGCAAGGTTTTTCTTCACAATGTTCCACATGCCCTTACAACTCTACAGAGTGTCCCATGTCTTCCAAGTCTACAGAGCTTCCCATTTCTTCCAAGTCTACAGAGCTTTCAATGCTACAGAGCTTCCCTTCCAACTCTACAGAGCTTCCCTTCCAACTCTACAGAGCTTCCCTTCCAACTCTACAGAGCTTCCCTTCCAACTGTACAGAGCTTCCCTTCCAACTCTACAGAGCTTCCCTTCCAACTCTACAGAGCTTCCCTTCCAACTCTACAGCTTCCCATGCTATCCAACTCGACCGAATTTCATTTCCAAGTCTACAGAGTTTCCCTTCCAACTCAACAGAGCTTCCCTTCCAACTCTACAGAGCTTCCCTTCCAACTCTACAGAGCTTCCCTTCCAACTCTACAGAGCTTCCCTTCCAACTCTACAGAGCTTCCCTTCCAACTCTACAGAGCTTCCCTTCCAACTCTACAGCTTCCCATGCCATCCAACTCGACCAAGTTTCATTTCCAAGTCTACAGAGTTTCCCTTCCAACTCTACTGAGCTTCCCATGCCTTCCAACTCTACAGAGCTTCCTTTCCAAGTCTACAGAGCCTCCCTTCCAACTCTACACAGCCTCCCACGCCTTTCAACTCTACAGAGCCTCCCTTCCAACTCTACAGAGCGTCTCATGCCTTCCAACTCTACAGAGCTTCCTTTCCAAGTCTAGAGCTTCCCTTCCAGCTCTACAGAGCTTTCAACATAATTTGAGATGAATGTTTCCAGTCATTGAAACGTTATTTCTGTAATGAATACAGTGCGTTGGCAAAGGAATCAAGGTTTGGATTAAGGAATTATCCCCGTGCTTTTGCTCACTCTTGGACTGCTTCGCTTAAATGGCTCCTGTCTAACACTGTCCCTGGTTTAGTTAGATTCCTATCGTGTATCAAGGGTATAATCAGGCCAATGTTCTTTGCTGTCATCCAGGCACTTATGGAAAACCATTAACCTGACTATGAGAAGACAAACAAGGATTACCAGGCAGAATACCCTGCTCACACTGTATGCTTTGCACTCACTTTTTGGCCGCTGATCCGTTGCGTTCACTAAATAACAATAGTAGCATAATCTCCTTCTCTTCCATAGCTGTCATAACACTTCTATACAGCAAGCTCAACACAGGCAGAGTCCTAATGTGCCTTTGGCACACAACACTGGTTTGAATTTAAAGTAACTCTAAGGCCTTCTCTGCCCTTAAACTCTCCGAACACATTCACTACCAGAGGAGACGGCAAATGATTCTACTGCTGACCCCTGTCCATGTTCACCTGTAACAATGTCATTTTGTACAGGTCAAGAATAACGGCATGCCCTCCAACTGTACTTATTTAGCAGATACTGTACCTCATGTTGGTGTCCTGTACCCACTTGTGTCCAGGGCCATGGACAGCTTTCCCAGGGCACAGGACTACAGTTGCCACCAGGTCCCGTCCCCCCCGTGTTGGTGGCATTGCGATCCCCCCTCTATTCCCCTCCCTCTTCCCATGTATTTCTCTCCCCCTCTGTCTCTCACTCTTCCCCCTGTCTCTTACTCTCCCCCATCTGTCTCTTACTCTTCCCCCTTCTCTCTCGTTGTTCCCCCCTCTCTTCCTCACTCACTCTCCCTCCTCTCACTACCCCCTCTTTCACTCTTCCTCACTCCCTCTCTTGCACCCTCTTCCTCCTCTCACACTCTTCCCCGCCCCCTTCGCTCTCACTCAATTCCTTTCCTTCAATTCTTCCCCCCCCCCCTGCCACGGCCACACTGGTGCGATAGGCAGGCACGGCAGCTGAAAGGCCCGCAGCAGCTGAGAAGAACTGGGCCCCTGGTGCCAATGAGAGGCCCGGCAGCCAAACTCAGAAGTTGGGCTTGAACTCTGGCCGGGCCCAACTTCCAGCGCCGGCCAATCCCCCAGCAGCCACCGGGTCCAGAAAAGGTTTTTTGGCTCACCCCCGCCCTTCAGCAGCCCTGCTTGTATCTATTGAACCTATTTCTACCCATGTGTGAGATCTGAAGGGTGCCATACTGCTTGTCTCCCATTGGTTGAAGCTGTGAGCCTTCAGCTAATTCCAGCAGCATGAAGATCGATGATGGATAAATCACTATTGCATTATAGGGAAGTTATCCACACATATGTAGATAAGTACTGTATATACAAATAAATTCAGAAATGCACGTTTTATTAGTACAAGAATGTTTGTATATTATACACGGTGTATATAATGGAGCCTTTTCCTGGCGTTGTTGTAAGGTCACATATCCACCGTTGATATACGAACTAAAGTGTTTTCTATTTCTATGTGCCCAGTGTTGGAGAAGTCTGTAACTGAATAAAAAGCTTGTTAATCACCAGACTATGTTCTCTCTCCAAGTATCACAGGTCCCATTTTTAGAGCATACCCCTATTTTATGTCCTGTATACTGAATTTATTTTTATTTAGAAAATATTTTACCAGGGGAAGAAAATACATGGAGATACCTCTCGTTTTCAAGTATGTCCTGGGCACAGAGGAACGCTGACAACATCACAAGTTACAAATATGTTTAAAATAAGAAACAGCAGAAGTCTTGAAGGAACTTAGACAGGAGGTCGGATTTAAGGGACACTGGTAAAGTGTTCCAGAAGTGGGGTGGTCGGTCGGAGAAGGAAGAGCGTCCATATTCCATATTGATTCTTGGGACCAGCAGGATCGAGGAGATAAGTGCTGTGTATAGTGGGGGTGAGTAGCTGGCTCAGATAATTGGGTAGCTTGCCCAGAAAGTATTCGAAGGTGAGGCAGGAAAGAAGGACTCGAGGGATAGTCAACTTAGTCCAATTAACATGTCACAAGGGTGGGTATTGTCGTTGCATAATAAGACAACATGGTATGTTGATTTTTAAAGAATATCACGTATGGGGAGGTGAATTTGGGGTGCTGTACCATATTCCTGGCTCATATTAGCCTACTGTGGTTGAGACGTTCAGAATTGTGGTAGCTCTACTCACGATTATGTATTAATACCCTATTTATGCTGCTGTACTTTTCTGTGAGCCTATAGAATTTCCAGTTGTTTGTCAATAGGATTTCTGGAGCTGTTCCGAGCGTTGGATGTTGTAGAGCAGGAGTGGCCAACTCCAGTCCTCAACAGCCACCAACAGGTCAGGTGTTAAGGATATCCCTGCTTCAGCACAGGTAGGTCCTGTTGTTGACTGGCCAACTCTAGTCCTCAAGGGCCACCAACAGATCAAGGTTTACGGATATTCCTGCTTCAGCACAGTTGGCTCAATCTGTGGCTCAGTCTTTGACTGAGCCACTGATTGAGCCAACTGTGCTGAAGCAGGGATATTCTATAAACCTGACATGTTGCTGGCCCTTGACGACTGGAGTTGGCCACCCCTGTTTTAGAACAATCAATACACTGTATAATTATATAAACATGTTTTTTTGTCCTACTTAATAAAACGTACATGGACATTTTTTTAAAGATGTCTCCTCCCCCGAGGGAAGGGGGGAGGGCGCAGTTATTATCGCACTGTTTAAATGGGGTTTGGCGCTTCACGGAAACACACGCGGACGTAGAACCCACAATGTTCTCTTTCTTGAATTTTCAAGCTCTCTTTCCCCGAACAAGCCCCCTTGTTTCCAACCCTTCACTGTTTAGGAAACATATCTAATTTGTAACAACAGTAAGGGCTGTCGAGAACATATTACCCAAATTGAAGCCCTCACAATGGCAATAGGGTAACTATCCTTGAATTTGAGCCCCTTTGTGGCACATCAATGAGCTTACAATGTGCTGAATTAGAAGCATATTAATGGCCAGATGCAATGCCAGCCCATTCATTGTAGCCTAAATCTTCTTATGCAAATACCCCATGAATCCAGTTCAAAGCGCTGGGGTTTTAAATTGAGCTCCAACACGCCACTAAGACAAGCCCGGCCTGCTTTTCAGCAGAAACAGCAGGGCTTAGATGGAAAGTGACATGAGAAAAGTTGGGGAACTTGTTTTGATAACTAGGCCTGATCTTGTTATCATAATCTGGGGATGGTGACCTGCACAGCCTGGGTGTAGAATTGGAAACCTCAGAGAGAGAGAGAGATAATCTGCCTCTATTGTGACTGTATGTAGTGAATTCTTGGCCTGGAGAAAGCTATCATTGAGTAGAACGGTCTGTGGCTTTTCAAACACATCTTTTCATGCTAAGATCTTTTTATCAGATGGTAATTACTGAACCTATTATTGCCATGCCTGACGTGTTGCGGCATTCAGAGAAAATGATGCTGCGGAAATATTTAGGCAACTATTACAAACGTCAGCCTTTTATTCAATATTTGGTGGGATAAGAGAGGCGATTTATATCAGTGGTGAGAGTAGCCATGTGTTATGTTGGCAAGCCATATACAAATGCGGCAAAACAACCAAAAACACGGAAGAAATGACCGTAGAAATCTTTGTCGTGCGGAATAAGTGACGGTGTGAGGGTGAGGATGCAGAAGAATGTAATCAATAATATCAAACAGGATATTTACTACATGCAAGATTATAGGTGTTATAGGGAGAGGTTATATGGGGTAATAGGAGGAGTTATAGGGAGCGGTTATATGAGATAACAGGAGGAGTTATAGGGAGGGGTTATATGGGGTAATAGGAGGAGATATAGGGAAGGGTATATGGGGTAATAGGAGGATTTATAGGGAGCGGTTATATGAGATAATAGGTGGAGTTATAGGGAGAAGTTATATGGGGTAATAGGAGCAGTTATAGGGAGGGGTTATATGGGGTAGTAGGAGCAGTTATAGGGAGGGGTTATATGGGGTAATAGGAGGATTTATAGGGAGCGGTTATATGAGATAATAGGTGGAGTTATAGGGAGAAGTTATATGGGGTAATAGGAGCAGTTATAGGGAGAAGTTATATGGGGTAATAGGAGGCGTTACAGGTAGCGGTTATATAAAACAATAGGAAGAGATATAGGGGGCCACTATATAGAGCAATAGGAGGAGTAATAGGGAGAGGTTATATGGGGTCATAGGAGGAGTTATAGGGAGGGGTTATATAAAACAATAGGAGGAGTTATAGGGAGAGGTTATATGGGGTAATAGGAGGAGTTATAGGCAGAGGTTATATGAAACAATAGGAGGACTTATAGGCAGAGGTTATATGGGGTAATAGGAGGAGTTATAGGGAGGGGTTATATGGGGTAATAGGAGGAGTTATAGGGAGGGGTTATATGGGGTAATAGGAGGAGTTATAGGGAGAGGTTATATGGGGTAATAGGAGGAGTTATAGGGAGAGGTTATATGGGGTAATAGGAGGAGTTATAGGGAGAGGTTATATGGGGTAATAGGAGGAGTTATAGGGAGAGGTTATATGGGGTAATAGGAGGAGTTATAGAGAGCAGTTATATGGGGTAATAGGAGGAGTTATAGGGAGCGGTTATATGGGGTAATAGGAGGAGTTATAGGGAGTGGTTATATGAAACAATAGGAGGAGTTATAGGGAGTGGTTATATGAAACAATAGGAGGAGTTATAGGGAGTGGTTATATGAAACAATAGGAGGAGTTATAGGGAGGGGTTATATGAAACAATAGGAGGAGTTATAGGGAGGAGTTATATGAAACAATAGGAGGGGTTATAGGGAGTGGTTATATGAAACAATAGGAGGAGTTATAGGGAGTGGTTATATGAAACAATAGGAGGAGTTATAGGGAGGAGTTATATGAAACAATAGGAGGAGGTATAGGGAGTGGTTATATGAAACAACAGGAGGAGTTGAAGAGAAGTTATAGGATGTACTTATATGGAGGAATAGGAAGAGATAGGTAGCAGTTATAGGGAGCACTAGGGGTAGGTATAGAGAGAGGTTACTTTAGAGCGTTAAGAGCAGTTATGGGAAACATTTTTATAAAGTGGAGTGGTGGCATATATCAATTTCCAACATTCTTTGCTCAGATATCTCCACGTTTGATTCAAACCCCAAAGTCTGAGCTGGCGTCAAGCTCCCCAGACTCCAGAAATCTACATGAAATGCAGTGAATATTTATTCTATTAAACCCAGATGTTGGAGGGAATAGGAACCAGTGCCAGGCTGCCTGGCACTGCGGCACTTCGGCCATTATACCGGCTTCACACCCCAACCCCGATACCGCTTCCTTCTCTTCTGGTCTGTTTACTTTCTGCCGCACTACATGAGATCCTTCGTGTTGGAGAGGGGGTTTTTGTATTTGATCATCGGCATCTTTTAACCTATTCTGTTCAGATTAGGCCCAAACTCCGTCTCCGTATTAGGGATACCATGGTAACCAATAATCTCTCTGCCCTTGAATAGAAGCTATGTATCTTGTCAAGGAGAAACTGTCCGCTCATCTCACTTCAAGACAAGTGTCCTTACAAGGCCTTGACATTGAAGGAAGGTTTTTATTCCGTTGTTGTAAAGGTGTAAATAACCCTTTCGCTTAAAAACTATGTTGTGTTAACTCATTCACGGCCAGAGAGGCGGAACGTATTATTATTTTTGTTTTCAGGAACAAATGCTGGTATTCAGCCCAAATTCTCTGATTGAATCTATCGCCCGACCACATGAGCAGCCCATGCCAGTCCAGTTAAATTGCGCAGGGAGATCAACACGAGTTAATTGGCCAGAGTAGCCCTTGCAGCCCCGGGGGCTGATGCTGACCAATGATTTATTGTATCCGCGAGATGGAAATACTTCTTAAAAATAGTACAGGCGATCCTCGGTTATCCAACGGAATCCGTTCTGGAAGTAGCGTTGGATAGTGAAACCGTTGTAAAGTGAGTCCCATGTTAATCAGTGGCGGCGAGCGTTGGATAACGCATTCCGGTGTAGAAAAACGGCCCTTAGGGTTGCATTGTAAAGCGTTGGATATGCCATTTGTTGTAATGTGAAACGTTGGATAGCGAGGACTACCTGTAATGGTGTTTACTGAGCCATCCACACGTCGCACACATGAAGAAGAGACCTGTGAGGTCATTTGTCTGTATACTCTATCACAGCTATATCAATCTCTATCTTTGGTCTGTTAAAACCACACAACCTCCAACTTCACACACACCAATGGAACCATTGCGGCTACTGGAGCATCTACGTGTTGGCCGGCTGCTTCTCCAAGCTCCACACGGGTCTTCCTTCTTTGTGTTCAGAGTTTCCCTGGCACGGAGAAGTGGTTTCTCAGTATATTGAACAAAACCCTTGTATTAGGCGTGCAATAAAGTGAAGGCGCTCAATCACTTGGCGCCTCCTCTACCGATGCAACGGCCGTGTCATAGCTCAAAGCACGTGCAACAGCTTTGCAAATTTCCGACCCGCGCGCGATAAACCCAAATACCAAAAAACAAAGGGGAAAACGCTACGTAAAAAGGGGTTACAGAAAGAAGCTCATTGCTGGGTCCTCCAGCACCGAAGGGGTTAATCCCAGGGGTCTGTGATGTACAGACGGGGGCCCCCCCCGGTTCACACAATGCGTCATATGCTGTCCGTGTTCAGACGCTGACCTGACAAACTTTGGCAACTGTGTGCCGTCTGCTGGGAGCATCTTGGGTATTTGGCCTGTTACCGGCTGCCGGAGAGGTCCAGCGGGTTAAGACTCTCTGCTATAAACAGCAGGGAAAAGAACATCAAAAGGGTGTAAATTTCATTTCCCCAGTTTTGATGAAGTCAGGCATGAAATGAAATGTAATTCTCTCAAGTGGTGAGTGTTTGTACCCTTCATACTATTACTTCTGCTCCACGGAGCCCAATGGGCTAACAGGCATTTGAACGAGTTAACCGAGTTTTCGGATGGCCAGATGGAGAGGGGGTTTCTCTCCCCTTTCTCTCGCTCTCTCTTTCTTTTTAAACTCTGGTTGAAAAGACAGCTTAGTGCTGGCCTCTTCCAGCCGCCCTAGTGCCAACTGTGTGAGATCTCAGCTTTAATGCTGGTTCTTTCTTTTATCCTTCAATGCCGGTGGTAAGATCCTTATATACTTGTGAGGGGGGGCGGGGGGGGGGGGAATTATTTATATAATACACAGAGAGGGGGAAATTAAAACCAGCGCTCTTAGGTTTAAAGTTTATGCACTTACTACTGTAGATAATATATACATATATAATAATTATTATCGTTTATTTGTAAAGTGCCAACATATTCTGCCTATATATGTGTATATAAATATGTATGCATGTGTGTGTGTGTGTGTGTGTGTGTGTGTGTGTGTGTGTGTGTATATATATATATATTATAATTCTAAGTTGGATTCCGTCTGTTTGTTTGTATGTCAGAAGCATTGAAATCTAACACTCACACTAAGCCGCACACAATTATTATACAAAATATTAGAATGAATCTCCCCAGAAAGCTAAGTTCTGTGACTATTGAAAGTTTTGGGTATTTTTAAGTGTCCCTCAAAAGGTTATTTTACATCCATGTTTTCCCAAACAGAAAGTGACGTTTCCCGATATTAGGGGGCAAAACTTTCTCCTGGCGCTCCTTCAAAAGAGGGTTAAAGGGTGTTGGGGGCTCGGTGCTCTAAAGCAGGGGTGCTCACCTCCAGTCCTCAAGACCCCTCCAACAGGTCAGGTTTCCAGGTTGTCCCTGCTTCAGCACAGGTGGCACAATAAGTGGTTCAGTCTAAGCCACCTGTGCTGAAGCAGGGACTGAAAACCTGACCTGTTGGTGGCCCTTGAGGATTGGAGTTGGCCACCCCTTGCCCCACAATATTGGGTGCCCAAAAGTAATAGGTACACTTCAGTTCCTCTGTCAATGTGGGGACACAGGAATCTAAAAGCAAGTGAGCACCTTCTATGGAAACATCATTCATACTGCAATTCATTATAGGCAGAGATTATTTTTATCATAAACACTTGAATATCTAGTATTTTCTTGTCTCGCGGCCAGCACTCCGCCGCCGTTTCACCGCCAAGGTCATGTAAACCGTAACCTCCTAACCGTATAACCTTACCCTAATAACCCCTAACCATAACACCTTGCCATACAACCCCTAATGCTAACGCTAATCTTTACCTTAAAAACGGTAAGCCCTGACCCTAAAACCCCTAACCTTAACTCCTTACCCTATAAACCTTAACCCTATAAACTTTAACCCCTTCCCTAAAAACCTTAACCCCTTACCTTATAAACCTTAACCCTTTACCCTATAAACTTTAACCCCTTACCCTAAAAACCTTAACCCCTTACCCTATAAACCTTAACCCCTTACCCTAAAAACCTTAAACCCTTACCCTACAAACCTTAACCACTTACCCTATAAACCATAACCGCGTACCCCAAAAAGCTTAACCCCTTAATTTAAAACCCCTAATGCTAACGCCAATCCCTTACTGTCCTGGGCGGCTGAACGGCATCAGCGGAGTGGTGGACCCAAAGGTCCCATTCCGTAAAGTAGACATGGTGAGGCATTCCCTACGCAATCTCTTACCAATCAGTCATCGATTTCATTACCTGGAGACGCAACGCTTGGACCCCAGGCAGTGACCCCTCCCCAGCTCTCACACACAGCCGGGGATCGGTACCATACGTACACCGGCTTTAAATAGGTTAAATAGGCCCAGTTGTAGGGTAAACATCCCCAGCCATAAAACAAAAATGTAACACCCAGAACCCCATACACACAGGCACAACCCTCCCAAAATATAACGCGACTGAATGCCCCACTTTGCACAGGCAGTGAAGGGGTTAAGTGCGCCCTTTTTTTGACGCAGGCTGTTCTACAGAACCCGCGGCACACCTCAGTGTAACGCTCTTGCCGCAGAGAATGCAAAGAGCCTTGGTAAAGATGCATTTAATGCCTCTGACCGCACTCCCATTGAAATGCATTAAGTAGATTTTATTGAAAGACAAAGACACCCATGGCATCAACATCAACCTCATTTGGCACGCAGGCCCGGCTGGGACCATTATATGGCCGGGCCTATTGTTCACACACTCACCAGGTGAGCTTTAACTTGCAAATTACCCTCTCAAAAGCTGCCCAGAGAGGCAAAGCAAGTGCATGGGGCTGTCTGCGACACATAAAGGGCTTTCTGAGAAGGTTTCTCTGAAGAATACAAAGCAAACCACTCACAGCACAAGTATTTCATTCAAATAAGCACACTGGAGGAGGTGGGAACATACCCACGAGGTGCCATAGTTACTGTATTTCCATATCATTTAATACCGCTTATTAAATCCCTGGAGCAGGCTGCACATCGGGGTTGGACGGTATGAGTGTAGCGCACGGCGTTTTAGGGTTTGTGCGATTCATAATACTGGATGCAATAGAGTAGTTGCTAGTAAAGACGGGCGAATTTGGGGGGGAAATTTGGATCCGCAGCGGATTGGCTGGTTCCTTGGGTCCGCTGGACGGATTTGTGCAGTCCAATCCGCGGATTCCGCCATCCGGTCTTAATAATCCGCCAGCGATTTGCTGAATCCGCCCACGGGTTGTGTCCTATGGCGGATTTTGATGAATCCGCGCGCATTCGAAACCGCCAAAGTCCGTTTGCGGATTTTATGCCGGGAAACTGATATTTGGGGGTAACATCTGAGAAAATTCGGGTAACGGATTTGTCCGGCTTCGCCAAACTCAAACTGCTACCAGGAGTTTTATGGGGTCACTGATCATACATTCACCAAATCCCGATGTCTTCCTTAACTACTGACTCCGAAACTTAGAGGGGTGCAGACTCATTTTGCCTATGTTTGTAGAATGAGTATAATGAGGGGTCGTAGCGTCACATTCGTCTTTTTTGGCGCGTGTGAAACACAATTTTAATTGCGCTTGTCTGCGCCTGCAATATGTGCTTCATAAGTGCTTTTTTCCCCATTTGTTTCTGCGCACAGAAATAGCCGGCGCTTGGCGTGCAGCTGGAAACGATATGTGCTAAAAAAAAAAAGGAATATTTCTGTGGGCAAAAACATAAATTAAAAGTGAGTCAAAATCGTCAACTTGGCGTAAACCTTAAAAAGACTTAATGCAGTTAACGCAGAATCAAGTTTCGTGTAGGTTAAGACAATGTAGGATTTTCACAGTATGGCTATTATAAATACAGCTCAACCCCGTTATAACGCGATCCGTTACAACGCGAATCCGCTTATAACGTGATGCACGCGTGGCTCCCAATTTTCGTATTTATGAATACTTTACAACACGATTATTGGTATCTTAAATACTTTATTGTACAATGTTTACAATTGTACATTATTTCTAAAGCGATCCGCTTATAGCGTGATGTGATTCTTTGAACCCCAAGCACCGCGTTATAAGGGGGTTGAGCTGTAATATTACACTAATAATGAATATTTACTAATACTAGTTATATATACATTAAAAGAATATACATCCTTCTGTTTTCATTTAAATTGTATTCAACATGAGGGATGTGCCAAAAATAATTTCAAACATCAAATTATATGTAATATCGAAGTAATATGAAGTCTTCACACGTTGGACTGATATTTTTGTTCAGTTTTGGAGTACTGTCTTTGCGCTGAAATTTTGAAGCACAAAAAATGTTTTCAAATAAAATCTAATCCCCTTACCAGGCACCCTTTCTCTCTACCTTTAGCACCTTTCTTAAACACACCTGTGTAACGCAGCATATGAGTAGCTATGTGGCGGATACTATACATCTCATACACTGATCTTGGCCCCTTGCAGACGCACTTACCACAACACCCTCCTACTGTCTCTGTAAGTTCTCCCCACTTACCACTTAGAGTGTAAGCTCTGCGGGGCAGCGACTCCTGTTTCTAATTTTACTTTTAAGTTTGAAGCGCTTATTCCCATTATGTGTTATATTATTATGTCCCGTGTATTACTGCTGTGACGCGCTGTGTAAAGTACGGGGATGGGGCTATATAAATAAAGATATACATACATACATACCATTGCTGTGATTGTGTTTAGAAGCTGAAATATGTGCATGTTCTGGTTAGACCTGCTCGGGAGATGTCTATATGTCCCTTTTATATTTGCAGTTAGGCATTTATATATAATCGTTCCCCGCCTTTATTTCACTGTGCTCCCCCTGCTGGGCAATATTTGTCCCCCGAACCCCTAATTAATAAATCTTATTGGCAACTCCTCAGACTGTCGCTAACACTGTGTGACCGATCCCAGGCAGTATAGTGTCCTGAGCTCGTGGGGGGAACACACGCTTAATAATCCCCCAAACTGCCCCTCAGTGTGTGCAGGCAGCATGGGGGGTACAGCTGTCACTCACTGCGGGAGCTTCCAAAGTCACGCCCCACAATGCCTTGCTGCTGTTGATGCAAAGCATTGTGGGGGGCGACTTTGGGAGCTCCTGCTGTAAGTGACAGTGATATCCCCCCACGCTAAGGTGCAGTTTGAGGTCTTACTAAGTGCGTACAAATTGCTCCCCCATTACCTTGCATAGGAATAAAGTATCTCACTCTCTCCGAGGCCTATGAGTAATTCATATTCTCTGTCCGTGTCTCAGACACCAGAAATGCTGGGCTTGACCGTCTGACTGTAAGTTCTTCGGATCAGGTTTGTTTTTTTTATCGTACCTGCAGCTGTGTCCAAACGCTGCACCAGAAAACAACAAGAGGAAACAAAAGTCCTGATCAACAAAAGGTTTATAACTCCCCAATCCCGACCCCGCCGTTGCCCCTCGTGAAATCTTTGGACGCAGTTAGTACAAGCGTCCGCCTTATCCGCCCCGCGATCAGAATATTCCGAAATGTTCAGCGATGGGTCTCTGAAGAATTGTTTGTAACTGCAAAGTGTTGCTGCACTTGACATTAAGATGCTGAGAGGCTGGGAAGTGCGACCTTCGGTGTCACCTCAGCGGTGAATAATTGTGCCTTTGCATATTCCTTGTCATAAGTGGCAGGAGTGAAGGGGCCCTAAGGACTTCCCCTGGCAGGGCTGATGCTGCACCAGCAAAATAAATTAAAACAGGGGGCTCTCGGCAGCCTGATTGGGGGTGACAGGTCAGGATAGCTATGCCAGGTGTCCTGCTGCCCATATGCTCCTTACCAAGTGACATCCACCTGCAGACCACTGCCCACTCCAGCCCCAGGGCGGTCAGCAATGTCCACTCGCTCAGCCCAATCTCTTTGTGTAACAAAAAGCACTTTCTTTTTCCATCCTGGTAGCAGTAATATTACTAGTTACTGTGGCCATTTTCAGATCCCCAAAGAAAAACGTGAGTGAGATGTATTTGGGGATAAGGCTGTTTATTACATTTATTTGTTCGTCATTTCTTTAGGGGGTGGGGGAACCTTCTTGCAAGTATCCCCCCAGTAAGAAAGAAACTAGCACAGACCAACATACACAGAGGTATTAGCATAAATCCTATAGGATGCCATGTACCTGCTGAACACATTTCCATAATGGATTAAACACTGCTGGTTTTCTGATTAGTAGACAAATAAAAAAAAATACCCCCCTCCCCCCCCCCGCTTTGAAGATTAACCGTTTCAGTGCCAGATTTGCAATGCGTAGCCGGCCCCTCGGGGGATCAAAGGGTAACCCCCTCCACAGGTTCTCGAGAAAGGCTCAGGATGACGACAGAATTAAGAAGAAAGGGCAAATCCCTGCACAAAGCATGAAAAAAAAGAACATTTAAAAAAAAAAAAACCCAGTTCATTGTACCTCCCTGTGTCCCGGGCATCAAAATTAGATTGTAAGCTTTTTGGGGCAGGGACTGTGCCGGGCAAACTTGACGTGCAGTGCTATGTTGTAATTGGGAGAAAATCGCTGTAAGAAAGTTATTATTCTGCTCCTCTGGGTCCCTCATGATACGATCATTGTCAATGACTTGGTTTATTTACAATGTGGGAGGTTCACTGGTTCAATTGGATAAAACCCCCAAAACCAAAATGAATTAGCACTACTGCAGTGCTGACATGCATACAGGTAGCTTGATTTTATATGGCACAGTGCTGAACCCCAGGGGTTCTTAACTCCAGTCCTCAAGACCCCCCAACAGGTCAGGTCCAGTCCTCAAGGCCCCCCCCAACTGATCAGGTCTTCAGGATAGCCCTGCTTCAGCACAGGTAGCTCAATCAGTGGCTCAGTCTTCGACTGAGCCACTGATTGAGCCGCCTGTGCTGAAGCAGGGCTATCCTGAAGACCTGATCAGTTGGGGGGTGGGGGAGAGTCTTGAGGACTGAAGTTGAGACCCCCTGCTGTACTGTAACAAGCCCTTCTGGTCTTTGAAGTAGGATCATTATGTACATTTCTTTTTAACGATGTAGCACTGTGGGACAACATTTCGAGAAAACAGAAAAGGTGGCGTAACAGAGGTTTTGATTTTAATACTTCCTAAGGCTGGGGAGAAAAACAAAAAAGTCCCCCCCCCCCTCAGTTCTTAGGGGAGAGACTGAATGATCCCTGGAAATGAAGGGGTTAAGTGAGCAACAATATATTTCCGTGTTCTTCAGCATTGATGGGGTTAATATGGCTTGTCTTGTTTATTCGCAGTCCCCTGTTGACTTCCAATTTAAAGGCCTCTCTCTTCATTCACACCTTCCCCCTAAACCTGCCGACCCCCCCTGCTCCGGGACTGTAAGGGTCATTATGCGCTCCTCCAAGGGGGGGGGGGGTTCTCTCCCTTCATTTCCATAAGACCATTACAGAGAGCTTGTTTGTTGTAAGTTTAAGCAACAAAAAGTCTTTGTTTTTTCAACTGGTTTACACTTTAATGCCCCCTGATTGAATTCCGACAACAAAGTGACAGCTTGGCCGCCCTGTTACTAAAGGTTGGCGGGGACTGGAGGACGGGTCGTACCTGCACGGGGCCGTTCATTATGGGGAATGTAAGCGCCCATGAAAGTGGAAGAATGGATTCATTTGAGCGGTATAGGGGAAAATCCCTCAAATAGAGCTGTCCTATCCTTTTGCCCGAGTTCACAAGCTGTGCAAAATCTAGCCCTTTTATCGCTAAAGACAAACTCAATTCTGTAGGGCAGTGACTCGTAACAAGGGGTTTCGGGGACCCCATGGGGTTAGTGAGGCATCTCCAAGGGGACCGCCCCCAAAAAATCAGTACTTGCGGTTCCCAGGCAGTATCACGGGGTCTTGAGCCCGTGTGGGGACTGCGCACTTAGTAAGAGCCCAAACTGCACCTCAGCGTGGGGGGTATCGCTGTCACTTACAGCAGGAGATTCCAAAGTCGCTCCCCACAATGCTTTGCATCCACAGCAGCAAGGCATTGTGGGACGTGACTTTGGAAGCTCCCGCAGTGAGTGACAGCTGTACCCCCCATGCTGCCTGCACACACTGAGGGGCAGTTTGGGGGATTATTACGCGTGTGTTCCCCCCACGAGCTCAGGACACTATACTGCCTGGGATCGGTCACACAGTGTTAGCGACAGTCTGAGGGGTCGCCAATAAGATTTATTCATTAGGGGTTCGGGGGACAAATATTTTTAACGGTGGGGAGCACAGGGTAATAAAGGCGGGGAACCGCTGGTGTAGTGCGAGCCCTATTTCAGGTTCTAAATGTTGTTTAAATATAAATTTGCGGGTGAAATACACCTATTTACTTAGTGCTTAGACAAGCTAAAGCGATATTTTTATAAATTGTTGTCCCAAAAAGTTGGAGGGAACTTTTTGCGCATTTGAGAACTTTTTGAGCGAAACAGCAACGCTCCCGAATCTTGGCAAACTCACACTTTTCTACCCAGAACCCCCCCTGGCTGTATTTGTAAAACCCTCCTCCTATATCCTAATCGCGTCTTGTTAGGTAACAATTCCATTTTGGCTTTTCAAATCGGTGCCATGTCCGAATTTGGCAGGTAACCCGCGGGACAGGGAAGATCTCACTCAGCTGTATCGCCGCCCTGCAGGCCGGAGAGAGGGTCTGCCAGTGTACTGTGTATAACGGGGGGAAGGCGCTAACAATATCGAAAAAGACATTGTTCACTAGCAATTCTGCACAGAAGGTTTTAAAGGTGCAGTCTCACCCATGAACACACGGAACACGTCAGTGATAAGCTCAAAAGGTTAAAGCTATAATGTCAAATCATTTTTAACTTGTGCATTGTTTTTTACTTTACCAGGCGCTAGGCCAGAGGTGTGCAACTCCAGCCCTCAATGGCCACTAACAGGTCAGGTTTTCAGGATATCCCTGCTTCAGCACAGGGGGCTCAATCAGTCCATGCTTCAGAACAGGTGGCGCAATCAGTCACTGCTTTAGCACAGGTGGCTCAATCAGTGGCTCAGTCTCCTGAGCCAATGATTGAGCCACCTGTGCTGAAGCAGGGACTTCCTGAAAAGCTGACCTGTCGGTGGCCCTTGAGGACCGGAGCTCTTACTCCTAAACAAGTCCTGCTCTTTTTTTGTTCTTAATAATGTTTATCTAGTGTAAAAAAAACCATTTTTGTTTACATTTCTATCTTCTGTGGTTACCATGGTAACCTGCAGTCTGCAACCTGGGTTTTATGGAGAGCTGCATTTTAACCTCCCAGACACTTAACGTAAACGCGTATATATCTCGGGAAAGGAGCACCAGATTAAAAAAATAAAAACAGCTGGGAGAAGGGCAGCAGTGGATCTCTTAACGGAAATCAAACATAAAAAATGCCGCCAACGCGGCGATGAGCGCAGATCCCTCTGATCATTTTCGCGCCTGTCCTGGTTATCCACCCGGTGGCTTCAGGTAGATCCCGTTGTCCAGGCCTCTGCGAGTATGGCAGGGAAAGTTTGGGGCGGTACAGTAATGTGAGATCTCGCCGGCTGCAGTCAGATCTCCGAAGCAGCCGCTCAGCATTCACTTATTGATTTGACATTTATCCAGCACAGGTATCTCCCTGTCCAAGTGTTTTAATAATGTGATTTGGAAATAAAGTCCTATTCCTGCGGCGTTTGACCTATTTTGCTTCCTAAAGACAACAGTCATGTCCCACTAATGTATTCCGGGGGAGAGGGATGAATGACAGTTTCGGCGGAGGCTCTGCTGAAACAGCTGTCTGTGAGGAGGTTTGCTGGCTCTTCACTTCTGTAACCCAGGCTGTGCTGAAAACGGTGTAATGCGGCAGGCATAAGTTTATAGGGGTCCCATGTTACAATGGATTTGAAGGAAAATGTGACAGTGTGCTCATTTGCATGTCATTTCCCAGAATCCCTAGCTTCAGTGGAAGCGCTGTATGCTAAGAGAGAATGGGGAAAGGCGGGGTTGCAGACCTGTCTGAGACATGTGAGTGTGCTCACACGTGGGGTTTTTATTGGCTGTATGCTGTTCGGTGGAGGGTTTCTGACACTTTATTTTACCCACCATAACTTATTTACTGTCTGGGGAAGAGAGAATATCCCCGTAGAGTAAAAGCGCTCAGCCATGTAACATCATCTCTTCAGTTTTTAATATGATATATGTTTTATAGCTTTAGAAAGTGAGGGTCCGATTTGGAGTTGGCTAACAGTAGCGCAATTAAAGGTCACACTCATTGCGTCAGTGCAAAGGGCCACTTACGCCTCGTATAGAAGACCCTAATGTAGAGTTGCAAAGAATAGGTGCAAAGGACAGTTTGCGTTGGGGGGGTTACCTCATAACGACTCGACACACACCGCCCCCTGCCAGACTCCTCTCCAAGTGCACTCACACACGCTGCCCCCTGCCAGACCCCTCTCCAAGTGCACTCACACACACTGCCCCCTGCCAGACTCATCTCCAAGTGCACTCACACACACCGCCCCCTGCCCCCTGCCCCCTGCCAGACTCCTCTCCAAGTGCACTCACACACGCTGCCCCCTGCCAGACTCCTCTCCAAGTGCACTCACACACACCACCCCCTGCCAGACTCCTCTCCAAGTGCACTCACACACACCGCCCCCTGCCAGACACCTCTCCAAGTGCACTCACACATGCTGCCCCCTGCCAGACTCCTCTCCAAGTGCACTCACACACACCGCCCCCTGCCAGACTCCTCTCCAAGTGCACTCACACACACCGCCCCCTGCCAGACTCCTCTCCAAGTGCACTCACACACTGCCCCCTGCCAGACTCCTCTCCAAGTGCACTCACACACGCTGCCCCCTGCCAGACTCCTCTCCAAGTGCACTCACACACGCTGCCCCCTGCCAGACTCCTCTCCAAGTGCACTCACACACACCGCCCCCTGCCAGACTCCTCTCCAAGTGCACTCACACACACCGCCCCCTGCCAGACTCCTCTCCAAGTGCACTCACACACACCGCCCCCTGCCAGACTCCTCTCCAAGTGCACTCACACACACTGCCCCCTGCCAGACTCCTCTCCAAGTGCACTCACACACACCGCCCCCTGCCAGACTCCTCTCCAAGTGCACTCACACACACCGCCCCCTGCTGACTCCTCTCCAAGTGCACTCACACACACTGCCCCCTGCCCCCTGCCAGACTCCTCTCCAAGTCACTCACACACGCTGCCCCCTGCCAGACTCCTCTCCAAGTGCACTGACACACACTGCCCCCTGCCAGACTCCTCTCCAAGTGCACTCACACACGCTGCCCCCTGCCAGACTCCTCTCCAAGTGCACTCACACACGCTGCCCCCTGCCAGACTCCTCTCCAAGTGCACTCACACACGCTGCCCCCTGCTGACTCCTCTCCAAGTGCACTCACACACACTGCCCCCTGCCCCCTGCTGACTCCTCTCCAAGTCGCTCACACACACTGCCCCCTGCCAGACTCCTCTCCAAGTCACTCACACACACTGCCCCCTGCCAGACTCCTCTCCAAGTGCACTCACACACACTGCCCCCTGCCAGACTCCTCTCCAAGTGCACTCACACACGCTGCCCCCTGCCAGACTCCTCTCCAAGTGCACTTACACACACTGCCCCCTGCCAGACTCCTCTCCAAGTGCACTCACACACACCACCCCCTGCCAGACTCCTCTCCAAGTGCACTCACACACGCTGCCCCCTGCCAGACTCCTCTCCAAGTGCACTCACACACACTGCCCCCTGCCACACTCCTCTCCAAGTGCACTCAGACACACTGCCCCCTGCCAGACTCCTCCCCAAGTGCACTCACACACGCTGCCCCCTGCCAGACTCCTCTCCAAGTGCACTCACACACACTGCCGCCTGCCCCCTGCCACACTCCTCTCCAAGTGCACTCACACACACTGCCCCCTGCCAGACTCCTCCCCAAGTGCACTCACACACACCGCCACCTGCTGACTCCTCTCCAAGTGCACTCACACACACTGCCCCCTGCCCCCTGCCAGACTCCTCTCCAAGTCACTCACACACGCTGCCCCCTGCCAGACTCCTCTCCAAGTGCACTGACACACACTGCTCACTGCCAGACTCCTCTCCAAGTGCACTCACACACGCTGCCCCCTGCCAGACTCCTCTCCAAGTGCACTCACACACGCTGCCCCCTGCCAGACTCCTCTCCAAGTGCACTCACACACGCTGCCCCTGCTGACTCCTCTCCAAGTGCACTCACACACACTGCCCCCTGCCCCCTGCTGACTCCTCTCCAAGTCACTCACACACACTGCCCCCTGCCAGACTCCTCTCCAAGTCACTCACACACACTGCCCCCTGCCAGACTCCTCTCCAAGTGCACTCACACACACTGCCCCCTGCCAGACTCCTCTCCAAGTGCACTCACACACGCTGCCCCCTGCCAGACTCCTCTCCAAGTGCACTTACACACACTGCCCCCTGCCAGACTCCTCTCCAAGTGCACTCACACACACCACCCCCTGCCAGACTCCTCTCCAAGTGCACTCACACACGCTGCCCCCTGCCAGACTCCTCTCCAAGTGCACTCACACACACTGCCCCCTGCCACACTCCTCTCCAAGTGCACTCACACACACTGCCCCCTGCCAGACTCCTCCCCAAGTGCACTCACACACGCTGCCCCCTGCCAGACTCCTCTCCAAGTGCACTCACACACACTGCCGCCTGCCACACTCCTCTCCAAGTGCACTCACACACACTGCCCCCTGCCAGACTCCTCCCCAAGTGCACTCACACACACCGCCCCCTGCCAGACTCCTCTCCAAGTGCACTCACACACACTGCCCCCTGCCAGACTCCTCTCCAAGTGCACTCACACACGCTGCCCCCTGCCAGACTCCTCTCCAAGTGCACTCACACACACCGCCCCCTGCCAGACTCCTCTCCAAGTGCACTCACACACGCTGCCCCCTGCCAGACTCCTCTCCAAGTGCACTCACACACACCGCCCCCTGCCAGACTCCTCTCCAAGTGCACTCACACACGCTGCCCCCTGCCACACTCCTCTCCAAGTGCACTCACACACACCGCCCACTGCCAGACTCCTCTCCAAGTGCACTCACACACGCTGCCCCCTGCCAGACTCCTCTCCAAGAGCACTCACACACACCGCCCCCCGCCAGACTCCTCTCCAAGTGCACTCACACACACCGCCCACTGCCAGACTCCTCTCCAAGTGCACTCACACACGCTGCCCCCTGCCAGACTCCTCTCCAAGTGCACTCACACACACTGCCCCCCGCCAGACTCCTCTCCAACTGCACTCAGCATGAGGTATATAGCAATGGCCAATGACAATAGACCGTAGAGAAGGAGGGACCTAGAGAAGGAGGAGTCTTTAAGAGAGGCTGGTAGGATACGAGGGGGCAGAGCTGCTACAGCCTGAGGGAGCTCAGGACAGACAAATCGTGACCGGGAGCCAGTCAACGAGCCGTCCGAGTTAGCAAACGCTGGCTGGAGGGAGTGTGGTCGATCACAACAAGGGCCCAGTGGAGTGCTCATCGGAGAGCAGCCGGGGGCATGGACATGTCAGAGGGGATCCTCAACAGAAGCCAAATAATGGGGTACCGAAGCCTTTTGCAAAATACAGGCCTGCTATACTGCTACAGTAGATTAGAGCTCCAACAGCGTTCCAGCACCATCACACAGGCCTTCAGACCCAGGATTGGGTCGCCACAGAGG
Organism: Ascaphus truei; assembly: GCF_040206685.1. Taxonomy (NCBI): domain Eukaryota; kingdom Metazoa; phylum Chordata; class Amphibia; order Anura; family Ascaphidae; genus Ascaphus; species Ascaphus truei. The sequence continues at coordinate 24,628,986 of NC_134501.1, read as the reverse complement.
GACACACTAACACGCACGCACGTACGCAGCGTTTATTGGGGAGCGGTATGGTTCTATGTAATGTGAATGTTGTTAATGATCCTGTTTTGGATCATAAGGTACCTGAGTATCCATTTCTAATTATTATATAAATACCGTTATAATATAATAATAATAATAATAACAACATGTTCTTGTATAGCGCTGCTAGTTTTACGTAGCGCTTTACAGAGACATTTTGCAGGCACAGGTCCCTGCCCCGCAGAGCTTACAATCTATGTTTTTTTGGTGCCTGAGGCACAGGGAGATAAAGTGACTTGCCCAAGGTCACAAGGAGCTAACACCGGGAACTGAACCAGGCTCCCCTGCTCCAAACTCAGTGCCAGTCAGTGTCTTTACTCACTGAGCCACTCCTCCCTATATAAACATTGCAGTCGTCTGTCTCCCTTTTTGTCTGACGTAGGGCCACGGTGGAATAACGTATACATGGAGGACCAGGTCCCCACCTCAGCAGCAGAGGCAAAAAGAGGGGTTACATAAATGAGCTCCATGGGTGTGCGCATGTTTAATACCACCAACTTAGGTTGAAGTGTCCAACTTGGAGTTGGAGTAAATACCTGCTCCTAATATAGGACCCCTTCTTAATGATGTTCCCTTAGGGGCCAGGTGACTACTGGACAAGAACCCAACATTTGCAACATCTGTTTTCTGGAGACATGTGTCATTGCTGCACTTCTGATGCGCAGACGCTCTGGCAATGCTTGTTATTCTTCAGAATAGACCACGAGTCCAGAGAAGAAGGGAACACATTTATTGGGTTAGGGCAAATGTCTTTGACAGGCTTGGTAATTAAGTACTCCGGAGGTACAGTACTGACTAGCACAGGGGTGGGCAAAGCCAGTCGTCAAGGGCCACCAACAGGTCTTGTTTTCTGGACATCCCTGCTTCAGCACAGGTGGCTCAATCAGTGGCTCAGTCTTTGACTGAGCCACTGATTGAGCCACCTGTGCTGAAGCAGGGATATCCGTAAACCCTGATCTGTTGGTGGCCCTTGAGGACTGGAGTTGACCAGTCAATGACTGGCCTACTGACTGAGCCACATGTGCTGAAGCAGGGATATCGTGAAATCCAGACCTGTTGGTGGTCCTTGAGTACTAGAGTTACCACCCCCACGTCCTAGCACCGCAAATCATCACAGACATTTTGGGGCTTATTCAGGTTGATCTAGAACCTAAAATACACATTCTCCAATGATCAACATTTTCCTCTGCTAGGCACTGTTCTTTCATCAGACTAAGAATAGTCCCCAAAAGTAAAGTTTTATGGATCGTGTGCTGATGCAACACAGCGCAAACCTACCACAGATGTTTTATTTAAATGACGCATAGCCAATGGCGGTAATCTAAGACCTCATTATCATATTTTAAGACCAGCAACTAATCTGTAGCACCTAACTAAACTGGCTTCTGATTCCCGAAATACGTTTTCATGTCACCGGTATTTTGGCGATTGTGTCTAAACTTGAAATCGGGGGGCGGGAGGGGGGGGCCAGTTCTGAAAGTGTTCCTTCAAAAAGCACAATAACAGATATAACAGAATACATTACACATTGTGTTTATCAGGGATTAGTTAAAACGGAATAGTTTAATAAACAGAAGAGAGTATTAAGATGCAGCGACCAAGACTGAGTTTTTTTGTTTGTTGGAAATTCGTTCTTTTTTTTTTGCTTCTAAATCACCTTCTAACATTTTCTTGCCACAAATATTTTTTTTTGTTTTGTTTTGTAAATGATTTTCCGAAAAAGGACAGCGGCAAATAATTTCGACCCCCCAACATCGGCGGGCAAAAAGTGAAAGTAAGGATAATATGTGGGGGGGGGGGAAACGAAACCAAACTGGACGTGCACTTTTTTCTAACCTCCCCCCATTCACAGAGCGTGAAAATCCTGATCTTTATCTCACATTCAAAACACAAGCAACTAGTGACACTCATTTTTCAATTTAGTTTCCAATCGTATTAAAGCGGAAGACGAGGAGGGGAAGATTGCCTTATTGAATCCGTTTAGCTTGTAATAGGGAGAGAGAAGCACTTCAAGTGCTTTCTGGGGACTTTTCAGGCTGGTTTGGATGGAGGTGAGTTTAATCCAATGAAGTCATCTTTGTGTTGGAGATTAGCGAGATAGCACTGACGGATCAGAAGAATTCAAAGTAGCCAAACCATTATCATCATCATGAGCTGTTTCCAAGACCCAGGGGGCTTGTGGGGGAGAGGTACTCTGTTGGGACCTCCCCTACTAATCTTGCAAATTTGGTAACCTTCATGCAAAGATTTAAAAAACAAACCGAATTATGATTGCTTACGCAGGGCCGCCAACGGGGGGGACAGAAGGGACAAGTGTCCCGGGCCCAATGACTGCGGTGGAGCCCGGCGGCTGTGCTGCAAATTGACCCAAACCTCTGGCCAGGCCCGGCTGGCCATCGCGGCCGGGCCCCGGCTCTCCATCAGCTGCCTGCAGGCCTCTTCCTCACTCTGTGTCCCACGCCAAGCTTCCAACCTGTGGCGGTGTGCGACAGGCCCCTCTGACGTCAACGCACCGGAAGTAAACTGGGCAACAGCTTCCGGTGCGCGCTGACTTTGGAAGTCGGCTTGGGACACAAAGTGAGGTAACTGAGGGAGAGCCAGGGCCGCTGCCGGGACTGGCCTGACCAGAGGTCGGCCCCAACTTGCAGCACTGGCCTTCGGACCCCTACTGTCACCAGGCAGGGTGGGGGGGGTCTTTTTATATGTATTGCGGGTGTTTGTTTTTCTATATGTATTGGGGGGCTGGGGGTCTTTTATATGTATTGGGGGTATTTTTATAAGTATTGGGGGAGTGGGGTTCTGTTTAATATGTATTGGGGGGGTTGGTATGTATTTTATGGGGGGGGGGATTGAGTGAGAGTGGGGTAATTGACGGAAGGTGGAGGCGAGTGAGAGTAGAGAGCGGGTGAGAGAGGGAGGGAGTGAGGAAAAGAGGGAGTAAGAGTGAGAAGCAGGGGAGAGAAATACATGCAAGGACGGAGGGGGGTGAGTGACGAAGAGGGAGTGAGACGGAGGGGAGAGAAGTACATGGGAAGAGGGGGGAAATAGAGGGGGCTCATGAGGTGTGAAATGGGGGGGGGGGGGAGGCTCGCAATACCGCCGACAAGGGGGGGAGGCGGATGTAACTCTAGTCCTGGGCCCCGGGAAATCTGCCAGCAGCCCTGCCTTTCCCCATTATCTCTTAGTATGCAGTGCTTTCACTGCAGCCAGGAATGCTAGGTAATGATATGTAAATGAGCACTCACAGGGCATCACCTTTTGCTTCTTATCCATTTTAACACGGACTCCTATAAATTTATGCCTGACGAATTACACAGCTTTTTCAGACTGGGTTAAAGAAGTTCATGGGCAGCAAACCTATTCACATGCAGCTTTTTCCTTTTCTTACTGAGCCCCGGTAAGTGGCGTGTCCCACTTACCAGTGTCCAGGTGGTCGGGGCACAATACTTGGGATACTGGGTGCTCGAACTTGTGTCCATCCTTTCCGAGGTTCAGACCGGTTCTTATCAGTCCAGTATATAGTCATCCAGCAAGGTCCAGAAGATTATCTAGGATGTCCATGGATGCCGTCTTCACCCGAAGACTCTGACCATCTTCCAACTTGGTCTTTTGGGCCAGAAGACCGAGACACAAGAGAACCAAAACAAAAGGGTGTTCGGCCCACCCGGTCATTTTCTCTCGGGGAGAGACGGATGACTTAAAACCAAAACAAGCAAGAAGTGCTTCAAAGTGGGCTGTTCCAAGCGGTGGAGAAGTGTGTCAAAGAAATGCACCCCGGGCAGAAGGACAGGCGGGTGTACAAATTCTGCCACCTCCTGGTCTATGGTCGAGCTCAGTGACTAATGGGCTCAGTGATGCGCCAGGATGCCGTTTCCTGTGCATCTCTCCACCTATTCCTCTGAGAACGCTGTTTCGGTATTTGTGGTCCCATCAGCTTGAGGATGGGCACTGACCCTGCAATGTGAAGCCAGTTGTTGCCACACATCAGGTATACAAAGTAAGTTATGGATGAAAAAAAAAATGTTTGAACCCTAACTTACTTTGTGTCACCTTCACGGAAATGTAGGAAACGCGGCTACATTGAGCTCTCCTGTTGAGGAGAACATGACTCCTACCGTTACAGGGAGGGTGTGAGGCAATTTCTTTAACTAAAGCCACAAAAGAGAAATAGAAAACGTGTGACGGACTCTTGCTTTATACAGGACAGAATGGTGAAAGGTGCAACGTGCTCGCGACACGTGCACACATCTCTCTCACCTCCATGCTGTTTCCTCCTCTCCTTGGCCCCACCCCCAGGCTCTTGACACCCCCTCCTGATTGGCTGCATTACCCAGCAGCAGCCCAAGCCGGTCCAGAGAGATAATACCGGTATACACATACATGTCCAGTATTACCTCTAATTGTTTACTGGACAGAGTGTCCAAATACAGGACAGTCCGGTTCAATACCGGACACCCGGCAACCCTAATATCCGCCGCTCTGCAAATGCTGATCCTGGCAGCGAGAGATGAATTCCTCTTTGGTTGACGAAAAGTAAACCATTAAGGTCCGGAAAAATGTCTGGGGGCTTTCTCTTGCCCATGTATTTACCGGTTGGTAGGGGAAAGCGGGCTTGGAACTAGGATATAGGCCTGGTTTTTGGAAATCCCCCCCCCCCCCCCCGAGTGCATCCGATTTATAAGGAACATTCTGTCAGGTTTCGGATATTCGGGAGGTATGGGTCGGTCTGACGGTAATACCCAGCGCAATTGTCTGAAAGGCCCGTTTTTCCTACGAGCAAAAGGTGCAAAAGCATTTTCTTTACTATCACTGACCTTAACCCTTTTCCTGCCAGAGGGGTTTGCAGCACATGGCGCTGCATCACGAAACGAATCAGCGCACACTTGGTTTATTATTGTAATGCCGCTACCCACGGCGCCCGCTGCGGCTCTTACCTCCGCTGTCGGGGCGCGCGGCACCCGGTCCCGTGCTCTCTCCTCTTTCCCTGCAGCTCCTGCGCGCCGCCGGGGCAGACCCCCACGCGCGTCTACTGTTCCGGCTTTTCCTCCCGGCAAACTCAACCCGCCCCTTCCGTCGCGCGCGCTACTATGTCCATCTCCACTGCCGCCAATGTACTTGTTTCTTCCACACCTGTCCTGCATCCTGCCTCAGCCTATCAGCGCTCTACCTTCATCTGACATCACCGCTGGGGGTTCTCATTGGCTACTGTCGGTATATAATGCTACCAGCCCTGAGCTGATTGCTGAGCATAGTCAGTCTCTGGTTGTGCTTGTTACAAGCTACTTCGCAGTCTGCTCTTGTCTTCCGTTACAGAACCTTGCTCGAACCTGGAACCCCGATCTCTGGCACCCTCGAACCCCGGCTCGCTCTACGGACTTCTACCTTCTCCTCTCCTCGACTTTGGCTTTGGACACCGACTACTCTTGATCTCTCCGACCCCGAATCTGGCAAGTACCTCTACCACTCTACACTCTCCTGTCCCGAACCAGGCTATCTACACGACTCTGCTAACCGGACCCGCTCACGCGGCTGTAGGGCGGTGGTTTTCCTGTATCCCCACCTCGGCCTCGCGGTCCAGTCCGGTTTGTGGTGAGCCCTCCTATATTCCCGTGACAATTATCACTCCTACAAAACGGTACATCAGGTCTACTGACTGACTCTATTAACGGTAATACTTCAAAATCCCCACCGAGGAAAAGGCCAATGTGCTTTGTAAATGGTAGAAAATCTTGTACCATACATTTTCCAAGGATATATATATAGTCCATAGCATAACACTGTTGCACACTAGCCTTCTCAAAATTCTGATGCTTGTCCCATAAAGCAGATAATAAACTTGTATAGTTACCAGAGTAGCCAGAACTGGTCCGGTGGTCCGGTGACAGAGAGACAGCACACAGTGGTATAGAAAAAAACTGTATTAAAGATAACGCAGGACACCAAAACCAAAGTTTCGGGCCTCAACAGGGACCTCAGGGGTAAGAAGGTCCCTGTTGAGGCCCGAAACGTTGGTTTTGGTGTCCTGCGTTATCTTTAATACAGTTTTTTTCTATACCACTGTGTGCTGTCTCTCTGTCACAGGACAACCGGACCAGTTCTGGCTACTCTGGTAACTATACAAGTGTGTGTGTATATGTATGTATGTATGTATATATAGCAAATGGAAATATTACTGTATGCTCATTCGCATGTCTTAGCAGCTCTGCAACCCCGCCTTTCACCATTATCACCCAGCACACAGCAGTTCCACTGCAGCAAGGGATTCTGGGAAATTACATGCAAATGAGCACACCGTGCCACCTTTTGCTTCAAAACCATTCAACATAGTTCCCTTGTAGGCTTAAGCTTGCAAATATATCTCCGACGTGTCGTTAAAAGGAGCTGACGGAGACATTTTGTGGCTGTCTGAATTCCAGTATTGGCTCCTTTATGACCCTACGCAAGTTACTTTTTTCCCCCTGTAGCTCAGGGTTCCCACATTAGAGTGTAAGCTCTTGAGGCCAGGGGCTCATCACGCCTGCAAATAAATCGTATGTACAGCGCTGCCGTATCAGAGAAAAAAAAAATATATTAGCTGTGACACAGTAAGTCTCAGAGAGGCTGCACAATATCGGGATTCCTCAATAGCACACACCTAGTCTTCCCTCCTCCGATGTTTTACGCGACAGGTTTGCGCTCTTCTACATGAAGCTGAAGCCAACGAGATGCGTAATAAATCTCTGCACGGTGCCTTGTTTTCGTTAAAATGGGGGAGGGGGGGAATGAGATGTAAGCTCTTGGGGGGGGGGTTGACCTATCTGGCAGAGAAGCGAGTACTTAAATACACAACCCATATAAAGAGGACCCGCTTTTATGTATTCCATTTCGGTGATCGGGAGACGTGGGTCTGCCAGCAGCGATCACGCTTCTTATTAATCTTCAATTAATTGCCAACTAATCCACTCATCCATCTGGAGTCCCCGGGTCAGGCTGGACGGCGAGCGCGCCTCCATGGCGCAGATACGTTTGCCGCTGTATTTCCGGGCCGCAGACTTTCCTAATCACCTGACACAACACTTTATAAACATTTTTTAATTATTGACTCTTTTTTTTTTTTTCCTCCCTCGATTTTTCCCAAACGACGAGCCAGCCTTTTTAATCAATCACCTCGATAATCAAGTGTCCGCGGCTATCTGCTCCGTGTAATTACTTTTGCAATTAAAAAAAATCAACCTCAAGTCGGCTGGTCTAATTAGAGGGACGGGGCAGATTTACGCCGAGATTGATTTTTTAATAAATATTGACTTAGGATGCCATAATCTCATTGCATACCTTCATTTTCTTTGTACCAGAAATCAAACAAATGGCAGAAATAACGAGATGAGAAGGGTTCTGATAACTTCAAAGGGTTTTCTTCCTATTCTTTCTTACACACAAACCCCAAGCTCTTCAGAAGCCTGCTTATCACATGCTAATTAGGGGTGGTACTGGCCAATTCTGGGCCCGAAACATGAATATATTAGAAGATATGTATAACCCCCAGCCCCCTCCCCCCACTGACATTCTAACGGTGCAGTCCCATCTAGGACCAAATGGGAGGGATATTTTATTTTCAACTGGTTAGGGTGCAGAATATATTCAGTTTGCTAGATGTGTGTGTGTGTGTGTATATATATATATATATATATATATATATATATATATATATATATATATGATGTTACCTGATGGTGGTCCAGTAAGGTGAGACAGCACACATGGGATATACTTCAAAGTGATGTATTGAACACTCAAAAAACAACATTTCGGTTCCTGCAAACGGAACCTTCTGCAGGGTTGTACAGTGTTAAAATAAAAGTCACTGTAACTTATAGTTAATCCATAACTATATATATATATAAGTGTTCTCACTTGCATGTCTTAGACAGGTCTACAACCCTGCCTTTCTCCATTATCTCCCAGCATACAGTGCTTCCACTGCAGCAAGAGATTCTGGGCAATGACATACATTGCTCAGCACACAGTGCCACCTTTTGCTTCAAATCCATTTTGACATGGACCCCTATAAGCTTGCTGCAATGCACAGCTTTGAGCACAGCCTGGGTTAAGATGTATAGCCAGTAAACCTACCCACAGACAGCTGTTTCGACCTTTTATGTCACATCAGTGTGAGGCTGGTTATACTGGGATTGCAATTTAAGCTTGGATAGGCAGACACACACACACACACACACACACACACACACACACACACACACACACACACACACACACACACACACACACACACACACACACACACACACACACACACACACACACACTATACTGTGCCTTTTTCAAAATACACTTATTTTGACTACCATACCTTGCAGTGTGCGGTTTCCTGATTTCTATGGACTTTGGGTATCGTATCTCTAGTATGTATATATTTATCAGCTTCCTTAGAAAAAAGCATATTCTCCTTAAAAATATAAACATGTTACTTAAGTGCGTCCTGTAAAAAAAAAAAACATTTTTATTTTTGCTTGGTCCCGTGAAATGAATTCTTCTTCGAAGCGTAATTTGAATTTCTTCACTTCTTACTGTTTGGCATCACAATTATTTTCCGCAAAAGTACAACACGCTATAAGAAAGGTTGGTGGCATTTTGCGTGTAAAACACGCGCCTCCGGATAGTTTTATTAGTGGGTTTTCCGATAAGTGCTTTCCTTTCTGCTGCCCGGTTCTCAGTAAGCAGGAATGAGGTCTGTGCCATTAAATGCTTATTTTATTATTGCTAATGAGAATTTGGAATCAGATGATAGGGGGAGAGTTTGAAGTGTGGGACTCGCTCAGGGTGTGAGCTGTAGCTGGTGATATCACTAGAGGTGCTATGTTTGAGTCACTATTTAGAATATTACCTGCTTTTGGTATAGATAGACATTCGTTGAATGTAACAATATAACAATGTAACACAAAATACAATAACATGAAACAACTTATCAATGTAAAAGATTCAGCGTTCACTACTTATTTGCCTCAGGGGTAAATATGAACTTTTTTCGGGTGCCTTTTATTCTGAGCTGCAACTGAATTACTGTCTTGCTCAGTATCTCTTGAAACTAATTATCTTGACACCACTAGTCAGATAAAACAAGGAAAAGGAGCACAGGGCAGAGTTTCCATGTGTATACTACAGATTACAAACAGTCTTATCACAAAAGAGATTAGGTAAAGATTGTTAAAAAAAACTAAAAAAACTCTAAAGTATTTGGTTATTATGAAGACATTAAACATTTTAAAATGTATTTTAAATACTTGTATGCATCGGGTTTGTTTAAAATGGTGTTGGTCATTTACATGTAACCTACAATACATATCAGGAGTCACGACCCTTAGGCCTCGGGCATGGTCAGCGCTTAGGTGCTGACCCGTGCTGAGGCGCGCTGCTGCTCGGCACTGAGCCCCTGCAGCCGCAATGAGAGCGGCATTAGCAGGGGCTCGCGCACGCTTCCGCACGCCTGCGGAAGCGTGAGTCTTAAGAAATCTTTAGTTTCTTCACTTGCCGGAGTGCAGGGCGGTCACGTGAGCGGTTCGCCCAATGAGACTTCATTGAAGATCCCTCCCAGGACTCCTCTCCATTCGTATTGGACTTTATGTTTGGTCAGATCCTATTTTTATATTTCGGAGGCGCCGGTTTTTTCTTTGTACTGTTTGTATTGGTTTGTGTTAACCTTTTTGCCTGGCAGCCCCCACTTTAAGTTTAAAGTGCATTGTATATATTACTAGCTGAGAGACCCGGCGTTGCCCGGGATGTAAATGCGTAATAGGTAGTATTATTTATAAATCGTGGAACAATAGATGACTATTTGTTGTAAAGGTTGGATAATAATGTTGAAAAGAAAGATGGAATAAAATGTAATACGATGTTGTTTAAAAATGTTTTATTGTAAACACACCACAATACAATGTCTATTTTGGTGACATAACAGATGTAAAAATGTGAGGCGTGTGTCCTGCTAGGGTGTGAGGCGGCGGGTGGCGCGTGGGTTGTGAGTGCTGTCTGTGCGTGGGGGTCCTGCTAGGGTGTGAGGCGGTGGGTTAGTGATGTCGGTGCGTAGGGGCGGGAGGCAGCAGGTGTGTGTGGCGGCAGGTATGTGTCGAGTGTGGCGGGTGTCTGTTGAGTGCGTGCAGCGGCTGTGAGGCGGTGGGTGAAAGGCAGAGGCGGGCAGAGTAAGGATGAGTGAAAGGCAGATGCGGGGGGGCGCGAAAGCAGAGGCGGGAAGGCAGGGGTGGGGTAGGCGGGAAGGCAGGCAGGAAGGCGAAGGGTGGTGGGAAGGGGTGGAGGAGGGGGGGGAAGGGGGTGGAGGAGGGGGGGAAGGGGGTGGGAGGGAAGGAAGGGGGGGAAGGGGGGGAAGGGGGAGCGGAGGGGGGGAAGGGGGAGCGGAGGGGGGGAAAGGGGAGCGGAGGGGGGGGAAGGGGAGCAGAGGGGGGGGGGTAAAGGGGAGCGGAGGGGGGGGAAAGGGGAGCAGAGGGGGGGGGGGAAAGGGGAGCGGAGGGGGGGGGGGAAAGGGGAGCGGAGGGGGGGGGAAAGGGGAGCGGAGGGGGGGGAAAGGGGAGCTGAGGGGGGGGGGGAAAGGGGAGCGGGGGGGAAGGGGAGCGGAGGGGGGGGGGGAAGGGGAGCGGAGGGGGGGGAAAAGGGAGTGGAGGGGGGGGAAAGGGGAGCGGAAGGGGGGAAAGGGGAGCGGAGGGGGGGGGGGGAAAGGGGAGCGGAGGGGGGGGGGAAAGGGGAGCGGAGGGGGGGGAAGGGGAGCGGAGGGGGGGGGAAAGGGGGGCGGAGGGGGGGGAAAGGGGGGCGGAGGGGGGGAAAGGGGAGCGGAGGGGGGGAAAGGGGAGCGGGGGGGGAAAGGGGAGCGGGGGGGGGGAAAGGGGAGCGGAGGGGGAAAGGGGAGCAGGGGGGAAAGGGGAGCGGGGGGAAAGGGGAGCGGGGGGGGAAAGGGGAGCGGGA
>NC_134501.1:24567354-24617758 GCF_040206685.1 Ascaphus truei | reverse complement strand
GTCGCAATATATTTATACACTGCCTGAAACGCTGAGGATTAAACAAACACACACACACACACACACTTGCATACATATACACACACACACATATACAGACACACATACACATACACTCACGTACATACATATATACACACACACTTACATATATACAGACACACATACACACACGTACATACATATACATGTATATACACACACATACGTACATACATATATACACATATACACACACACACACACATATATATACACACACACACACACACACACACACACACACACACACACACACACACACACACACACAACACACACACACACACACACACACACACACACACACACACACACACACACAGACACGATTTCAATGGGTACTGTCTAAATCCAGCCTCTCTCAACATGCTTATTTACTGATTGGGTGTAGAATTCACACAAGTGGGAGCATTAATATTTATTTATATACTGTATATATATAAAGACTCAGCCAAGCAAACACTTCAAGTAAACACATCGGAGAAGATGAAAGCAAAAACATCTCCCTAAAAAACCCAACACCTTATCTTTCCCCTGATCCTTTGTTGGTTTGAGAAATTAGAACTGGCTGCTCTGCGGAAAAGTTCAAAGCCCTTCTCTTCTCCAGATAACCCCATGAAAAGTCTTATGTATCTGTTGAAATATTTGGAAGAGCTAGATATCGCCGTGACCTGCGCACACCTGCGATTTCTCTGAAATAGTGGGAGAAGGGCCTCGCCAGTGTTTATATTCCTTATCTGTAATGGTCTCCTGCCTCACTCCCATATTAGCAGGTTCACAAGGGCTTTTGAACACTGAACACCGCTGTGTAACTTTTAATGCACTCATTATGCAAATGCTATGCCATCCATCATCTGGTATGTAAAAGGGCTGGATTTACAGAGGCTGTTTACTTTTTTTTAGGGATATGTGATCTTTGGAGAGGGGGAGAGGGGGAGAGGGGGAGAGGGGGATGAGGAGGAGAGGGAGATGAGGAGAGGGGAGAGGGGGGAGTGGGGGAGAGATTTAAAACTGATTTCAATAAACTTCCTTTCTGTAACTAAAAATTACAGTAATGTAATCCAGGATTGTCAATAAAAAACTGCATAAATATATATATAAAATCATCAACACTCCTTGATGATCCACTGCTGGATAAAGGCCTCCCGATATTCACACACACACACACACACACACACACACACACACACACACACACACACACACACACACACACACACACACACACACACACACACACACACACACACTCACACACACACCTCTCTATCTCTCACTCTCTCTCTTCCTCCTATCTCTCACTCTCTCTCTTCCTCCTCTCTCTCTCTCATTCTCTCTCTCTTCCTCCTCTCTCTCGCTCTCTTCCTCCTTCTCTCTCTCTCTTCCTCCTTCTCTCTCTCTCTCTCTTCCTCCTTCTCTCTCTCGCTCTCTCTGCCTCTCTTCCACTCTCTCTTCCTCCTTCTCTCTCTCTCTCTCTTCCTCCTTCTCTCTCTCTCTTCCTCCTTCTCTCTCTCTCTCTCTCTCTCTCTTCCTCTCGCTCTTCCTCTCGCAATTCCTCTCTCTCTCTCTCTCTCTCTCTCTCTCTCTCTCTCTCTCTCTCTCTCTCTCTCTCTCTCTCTCTCTCTCTCACATTCTCTTTCTCTCTCTCTCTCTCACTCTCTCTCTCTCTTCCTTCCTCTCTCTTTCTTTCTCTCTCTTCCTTTCTCTCTCTCTCTCGTGCGTATGTTTTTGAGTTTGACTCTGTATCTTTCTTTTGTTCTGCCAGTTAATGGTTTTTTTTTTTAACCAGTATTACAAAAGGTCAAACATGGAACAGATGTAACATATAAAATACGAGCTGATCAAAGCTCAGGTTTGTGAGAGAGACATACTCGCAAATGATGATAAATCCGACCCCGCAGAACTGCGCTAAGCACCAAACAAATGGCAGCCTCCGAGGCAGGAACTGACAGGGGGATTCTCGTCAACAAATAAATAACCTTTATTTTAATCTGAGCCTTGTCTTCTTACAGTTTCCACGTGTCTCGGTGAATCATTTCGCCCCTCTGTCTTATTCCCCCCCCCCCCAACTTAAAGTAAAGGTTTCCCGCGCTTTCCGGTGTGCGAGAGGATGATGATATCACGAGATGCTTCATGGTGTCCACCTCTGAATCTGTGATAACAGGTTTCTTATTCCTACAGAGCCTTCCATTGGTGGACATGCAGTGTGCGCAGCGCTGTGCAGTCACTCGCCAGCAGTGCTTACCGTCTACTGACCGTCATTCACGGAAATCCCCCTTTCCCCGGTCCTGATCCGCCTGATCCCCCTTCTCCGGGCCTGATCCCCCTTTCCCCGGTCCTGATCCGCCTGATCCCCCTTCTCCGGGCCTGATCCCCCTTCCCCCGTCCTCATCCGCCTGATCCCCCTTCTCCGGGCCTGATCCGCCTGATCCCCCTTCCCCGGTCCTGATCTGCCTGATCCCCCTTTCCCCGGTCCTGATCCGCCTGATCCCCCTTCTCCGGGCCTGATCCCCCTTCCCCGGTCCTGATCCGCCTGATCCCCCTTCCCCGGGCCTGATCTGCCTGATCCCCCTTTCCCCGGTCCTGATCCGCCTGATCCCCCTTCTCCGGGCCTGATCCCCCTTCCCCGGTCCTGATCCGCCTGATCCCCCTTCCCCGGGCCTGATCTGCCTGATCCCCCTTCCCCGGGCCTGATCCGCCTGATCCCCCTTCCCCGGGCCTGATCCGCCTGATCCCTCTTCCCCCTTCTTGATCTGCCTGATCGCCCAACCCCGGTCCCGAACTGCCGCCCCCACCACTTCAAAGGTCAGTGCTTTCACCAAAGGGCTACTCACAGCAACCCCCATCTGCATCTCTATTACAGGCACCCAAACCTGCCTCCTTCCTCCCATAGTACAACTGTAGGCAAGGATTCTGGGTAATGACATGCAAGCGAGCACCCACTGGGCGTGTCACATTTGCCTTCCCGTGCTATTTGACATGGACTCCCTAGTGCAGGGGTGGCCAACTCCAGTCCTCAAGGGCCACCAACAGCCCAGGTTTTCCGGATATCCCTGCTTCAGTCAAAGACTGAGCCACTGATTGAGCCACCTGTGCTGAAGCAGGGATATCCTGAAAACCTGTCCTGTATGTGGCCCTTGAGCACCGGGGTTGGCCTCCCCCTGCCCTTGCGCTTTTGCCCGCTGCCTGCACACCTCCAGCCCGGGACACGGAAGTGCAAAATCAGAGGACCCACTCAGAGACAGTCGTTTCTGGCAGTGGTTGCAAACCAGACACAATGATGCCTAACGAGAGGTAGCATTCCTTTGCTGGTGCCCCAAACCGAAACATTAAAGAGAGTGGGGGGGGGGGGGGGGGAAGGAAAGGTAATTACAGACTGTCAGCAGGAGGCCGATAATTCGATTTAACAGATCACACCCTTCCCCCCCCCCCTTTTCTTTTTATAATTTCTCGTTTATTATCTGTTTATGCTTCTACAAATTGAAACCCCACCGGCTGCAGCCTCGTGAGCGGCGCTCGGCCTTATAACACACCAGCCGCACGATTAGTTCAAGGTGTGGAAGGGTTAGTGGGGGGTGCCCTGCCCCCCCCCCCCCACCCCCTTCCCTCGCTCAGATTTTCGGCTTTCCCTGCAGCGGGAAGAGACAGCAGACATGTGCAAATAATAAAGGGCCCAGGCATGGGCTTGGGGGGGGGGGGGGGGGAGAGATGGGGGAGGTGAGGGGGGGATTCCACGAGCGAAGAATGCAGAAGGAAACCATAAAGTTGTCCTGGACATAGGTCCTGATGGTTACTGAGAGGCACCGTTAACCCCTCAGCTGCCAGAGGGGGCCTGCAGCAAAAACTGCCGCGGTCACAGAGGGGTTAACCCTTCTACGGAGCAATGCGACACGGAGGCTGCCAAAGGGTTAAAATTTGTTTCCACTGAATGGCTTTTGGCGTCTAGCTTACCCCTTCGCAGTGGGTTATATATAAATATACCTATATATGTGTGTTTGGGTGGAGAAGATATGTGACACGATGCACCCGAGGAAGGGTGAGTTTGCTATGAAATGTAAATACCCGTGGCTGTTTCATTTGACTAATGTGGTACCTTACAAGTTCTAGTGTGCTGGCCCAACGTCACATAATGTTTCGGGATTTTATAATGGCTGCCATTATCCATTTCCCATGTCCAGAGTATGATTTATTTTGTAGCAGAACGCGCAGGCGCTGTGTCCTCCAGGGTCGTTTTATTCGGCGTATCGCAGTGACGCTCTCGGGAATAGGTTTTATAAATGCCATTAAACGTGTTTGAAGCTATGCAATCGTGGTAGAAACTCAGAGAACGCGTTACCTGGCTGAGCGCTTCGAGGGACGGACTCCACTTGTAATGCCAAATCTGCTAGACATACTGTCAGGAGGGGGTATTGCAGTTTATGGGGGCACTTGACGTGTGTAGTGGGCTCACACTGCCGTACCATAATAATATCTAACAGTCTATCTTGGTAAGTGACACTAACATTGCAAACGGGAGCGTGTGTGTTATGCGGCTGATGGCTTTCCCTCAACGTTCAATACTAACTACCTTTAAATCCCATCTGCTAAGGAGGAGGCAGAAGAAAGGGTTTCCAATCCTATTCAAACTTGTATCTCAGGCGTTGGCCGAATATGCGGCACTCGGAAAAGCCCACTCCCAAGGCCTAATGGTAACAGAGGAGCCCAGTCCCAAGGCCTAATGGTAACAGAGGAGCCCCGTCCCAAGGCCTAATGGTAACAGAGGAGCCCACTCACAAGGCCTAATGGTAACAGAGGAGCCCACTCCCAAGGCCTAATGGTAACAGAGGAGCCCATTCCCAAGGCCTAATGGTAACAGAGGAGCCCACTCCCAGGGCCTAATGGTAACAGAGGAGCCCTCTCCCAAGGCCTAATGGTAACAGAGGAGCCCACTCCCAATGCCTAATGGTAACAGAGGAGCCCACTCCCAAGGCCTAATGGTAACAGAGGAGCCCACTCCCAAGGCCTAATGGTAACAGAGGAGCCCACTCCCAAGGCCTAATGGTAACAGAGGAGCCCTCTCCCAAGGCCTAATGGTAACAGAGGAGCCCACTCCCAATGCCTAATGGTAACAGAGGAGCCCACTCCCAAGGCGTAATGGTAACAGAGGAGCCCACTCCCAAGGTCTAATGGTAACAGAGGAGCCAACTCCCAAGGCTTAGCATCAGATAAAAAGCCTGATAAATGGGAGGGACTGAGCCCTTTGACCCAATATACCGTAACCTACAAGAATTTGAGGCCTTTAAAACAATAAGAAAAGCCATAAATAAGCCGTCCCCCAAACTCTGGCAGACTCCCATCTTATTTCCCATGAAATGCAATTGATATACTGGATGCCCACAGCCGTTCCTGATATGTTCTGTTAACCTTTTATGTGCTGGAGAGGCTTATAACAAAGTGCTTTGGGGTATAAAGTCACCGTTTTCTAATCTGTTTCAGGGACACGCTAAACATTGGAGAAGAAACTTCAGGAATAAGATCTTCAGGAGTAGGAACTTCAGGAGCAGGAACTCCAGGAGTAAGAACTTCAAGAGTAGGCACTTCAGGAGCTAGAACTGCAGGAGCAGAAACTTCAGGAGTAGGAACTCCAGGAGTAAGAACTTCAGGAGCAGGAACTTCAGGAGTAGGAACTTCAGGAGTAAGAACTTCAGGAGCAGGAACTTCAGGAGTAAGAACTTCAGGAGCAGGAACTTCAGGAGTAAGAACTTCAGGAGCAGGAACTTCAGGAGAAGGAACTTCAGGAGTAAGAACTTCAGGAGCAGGAACTTCAGGAGTAAGAACTTCAAGAGTAGGCACTTCAGGAGCTAGAACTGCAGGAGCAGGAACTTCAGGAGCAGGAACTTCAGGAGTAAGAACTTCAGGAGTAGGCACTTCAGGAGCAGGAATTTCAGGAGTAAGAACTTCAAGAGTAGGCACTTCAGGAGCTGGAACTTCAGGAGCAGGAACTTCAGGAGTAAGAACTTCAGGAGCAGGAACTTCAGGAGCAGGAACTTCAGGAGTAAGAACTTCAAGAGTAGGCACTTCAGGAGCAGGAACTTCAGGAGCAGGAACTTCAGGAGCCGGAACTTCAGGAGCTAGAACTGCAGGAGCAGGAACTTCAGGAGCAGGAACTTCAGGAGCAGGAACTTCAGGAGCAGGCAGTTGTGTACACAATTAGTTTAAGTCGCATAGTTCAACAATTCATGCGAATATCAAAACAAATATTAGCTAGTCCTGCCAGTGTGCGGACATTCGCACCTTCGCATCCACTCGCCAAGGGTGACAAGAGAAAACACAAAGATAAGAGGTTGAAGGCGCCGATCGGAGACCAAGCCGCGAATATCCACGACTGCGAGGAAACGCCACGTTCGAAGCCACGTCGCATGTCAACGAACACGTCGCACATCTCTGATCAAAAGCATATAAAAAGATTAAGAAATTGATACATAATATGTGTGCCGTGTCACGTATAAACTATCCACTCCCAACATGTACATACACATGTATATGTGTACATACGTGTTTTGATACACACATGTACATGTATTTAGGTTCAGTAAGGAATAGCAGCATTGGGCATGGGTGTACTTTGGCTGGGTAATAGTTTTGTGATCCAATAAGGGAAAATTAACACGACACCCAGTGAAATATCAGAACACACGCCTACACGTGTGTTACTGCTTCACCGTGTGCTGCTGGCCTGCTTTGTCTCACTGCTGTCATGTCAAAAGCAAACCATATGTAGGTTTTAATAGGACCGGCAAATACCTAAAGGTTATCTAACCAAGCCCTGTGAAGTTGATCAGCCTTCTTGACCTGTTCGCTCGCTCGTGAGTGAGATTTCATATTTGTAAGAGGGGTGACAGTGCCTGTGAAGCGTTACCCCTAAAGAGTGAGTCTCACTCAGTTGGATGCACTCAGCACTCTTATGGATTTCATCAGAGAAATCTAGATATTTTCCTAAAAATTTTCATTCTTTAGAAGTTTAGCTCATAATAAATCCGACACGATCACTCGGCCATCTTTGACTCGGTGGTGGCTGATCCTGTCCAGGTCTCCGGCACATGGGAAGCCGAGTAATGCACAGTTAACACGGCCTTTACTTTCAATCATTCATCATTAACTGCATTATCCCCCGTCCCAATATACTGAAAAATGCGCACGTGGCATGTGTAAGAGAGTGATCCTTTTGCAATCTGTGGTTTGAGACGACACTTTTGTGGATGATCCTCGTTAGATAATCAGTGGCAAGGCTACTAAAAGCTCTAAAACAGAGTGTCACTAGGATAAAATGAAAAAAGAATAAATAATGTGGTGGACAACTGAGAAAAGCAACGAGGGAAAATGAAAACGTGGGTGTCAAATAGATGTTGATTGAAGAAATCACTGAGGACAGCAACAGACAATGAAGGAGCTCCAATGGACACCGCTACCTGGGATGCATGTGTAACAGAGAAATAATGTGAATACCTCTGTGGATCCCTCTTGTAGCGCTCCTTTCTCTGTACTCGGCTGTCCTGCTGGCAGTGTAGACGTGATGGTCTCCAAATCAACTGCGACTCTTCTCATCAACTGCGTGGAGCTCCCGAGTGCCCGTAGTGCGTGAGAGCACTTCCGGTCCGTCCGGTGAACGCTCTCCTCCCTCCATGAAATCCACAGAGGAGACAATGATGAACGCCAACTCCCATAGAACGTACCCTCTAATCCTCAGTGCGTCTGTCCAATCGATGGGCAAAGCAAACGTGGAAATGGATTGGTAGTAGACTGCAACGTCCAAAAAAGCACCTTCAGCTCACCAGATAGGAAGGATTAAAAACATTTATTGAACTACATAAAAATGAAAAAAGGACAAACAAAATACAAAAACACACAACCTCCTACGCGTTTCAGGCTCTAAGAGCCCTTTCTCAAGGGGGATAGTTGGGACTGTGAGTTAATCTCCTTAATATAGCCCCTCCTGTGCACTTGACATGCAGCTGTAATGGATAATCATCAATGATAATTACATTGTGTATGTAGTGTTAAGCTTTTTAACCAATGTAATTATCATTGATGATTATCTATTACAGCTGCGTGTCAAGTGCACAGGAGGGGCGATATTAAGGAGATTAACTCACAGTCCCAACTATCCCCCTTGAGAAAGGGCTCTTAGAGCCTGAAACGCGTAGGAGGTTGTGTGTTTTTGTATTTTGTTTGTCCTTTTTTCATTTTTATGTAGTTCAATAAATGTTTTTAATCCTTCCTATCTGGTGAGCTGAAGGTGCTTTTTTGGACGTTGCAGTCTACTACCAATCCATTTCCACGTTTGATCCTCATTAGAGCCTGTAGGGAAATGATGCGCAGAAGGAGGTCCGACCTCAGTACGAATAAATTCTAAGCGGATTGCTGAACACCTTCTTTCTGATTGGCTGTAGATTTTGGACCCATTCTGTTTCTTTTGCTCTGATTTGCTGGTGCTTAAACTCCTAGCTGATTCGTCCTCCTACCACTGCTCTACCTGTGCCCGCTATAGCCTGTATGTATATATATATATATATATATATATATATATATATATATATATATATATATATATATATATGTGTATATGTATGTGTGTGTGTGTGTGTGTGTGTGTGTGTAACCCCTCTACTTTTGGCTCTCAGACTTATAACTGTAGCTGAGGCTGGGGCCTGAGTCCCTCTTAATAACTTACTTGGCCACACAATCCCCAAATAACGGTGCGTGGGTGTGAGTCAGTGTCAGTGGTGTAGTAGCCACCCAAGCCTGGGTATGTTGGCTTATGATG
Organism: Ascaphus truei; assembly: GCF_040206685.1. Classification (NCBI taxonomy): domain Eukaryota; kingdom Metazoa; phylum Chordata; class Amphibia; order Anura; family Ascaphidae; genus Ascaphus; species Ascaphus truei. The sequence goes on along the minus strand of NC_134501.1, from coordinate 24,608,913 downwards.
GTGCCAGCACACCGTGTGAGCTCATTATGTACTGAACATGTTGCACTGTGCTTTTATAGCTGTTGAGGGTCCCCTCCAGCGGCACATGGTCTCTCACTCCACGCCTGGAGCTGTAGCTCTCTCTCCAGCTGTCACGTGCACTCTCCGCAGACCTCGACCGGACCTGATATCACTCAGGTCCACACAGATCTATCCAACATGGCTGCCTTTCCCTTTTTAAAGGCTCCTCTCCCTCATAGTCCCGCCTCATTCACAGTCGTTATTATTGACTGCTCTCATGTCCATCACAGTCACGTTAGAGAGGAACCAGCCAGGGGCAGTGTGAGTGTGTGAGTAGAAGAAGTGGGACAGGCACTCCAATCTCCAAATTCACATTATTTGCAGATTGGAGTGCCTGTCCTACAATTGGCTTTTTGTATTACTCGTTGGATGGTATGTACCCTTGACTACACTATTGTGCTGTTGGGTGAGTGTCCTGTTCCTGGTTCTCATTCATTCTCTCTCCCTCTCCCTTTCCTCCCCTTCTCTCCTTTTCTGTCTCTCCCTCCCATCACTTTTCTTTAATACCTTATGCTGTCCCCAATTCTTTCCGCCTCTCCCTTTCTCCAGCATTCTTGTTTTTTCCTCACGCGCCAATTGACTGCTTCTCTTTCTTCGTCTGCTTTCTGTGTAAACTTTATAGCTATGTAGACTCTCCTTATCTGCCAGCAGGCTATGTGCATTATGATGTCACTAGTTTGATGTCATGTGTCAAGTGTGGTTGTTCTAGGACAGGTCTTATAGTTTAATAAGACACAACAAACATTCTGAAGTATATAGTATACAGCAGGGCCCCTGGTATACGGCGGGTTCCGTTCCAGAGGCCCGCCGTATAGTGAAAATCGCCGGAAAGCGGATCCGGCAATTTTCACTTCTGCGCATGCGCAAACCGGCATTTTTGCCGTAATGCGCATGTGCAACCTATGGTATGCACGCGCAACCTGCGGTCTGCGCATGCGCGCCGGGCGCACCCGCCCATTCTGCGCATGCGCGATTTACAAACCAACATGGCGGCCCCCTTCTCGGTGCCGCCGTATAAGCGGATCGCCGAGAAGCAAAGCGCCGAGAAGCACGCGGCACGCCAACCAAATAACCCTATAATAGAAGGGTGCATAGTGAGCCAGTAGATCAAATGGAAAACTGTATAATACAAAATAAGTTCTAGTTCCATGCACTCACAAATGATTCAGGGTTTATTGTGGTCCGATCAATGGTTCGGCTCCTGCAGCCAATCAGAATGAAGGTGCTTTAACACACCCTTGAAATGATTGGCTATAGTAAAGCAGGTGTTTCAATGCCAGTTCATGGGGATCAGTAGTAGCCGGCCTTTAACTCCTCCGTTGCACGCTCCTCCGGCTGTCAAGGGGTTAATTCAACCCCAGTAATGGGCTGAAATGATCTTTTCCCTGCCAGTGTGTAGGAGTGAGGTGCGGGTTTGCTTTGCCCTGTATGTGTGCTGTTTGGGAATGGTTGCATGGGTGTGTGTGTCTTGGCTCTGGAAGCTGCCAGTTCGGTATAACTGCCTCTCACGCATACATCCCGTCAATTACAAAGAGCTTGAATGAGCCTGGACAGAGCCAACACATACAAATATTGGTGTAACCAGCTTCCCCTATTCTGAGACGGATCAAGCCTGGGATTATGTTTGTTGGCTGGCGGTAGCTGCATTGAATAGTATGGGAGTCTCCATCGCGTCACGCTATATACATCTTGTGTAAGGAGACCATGCCAAAGGGACCTGTTTATAGAAGGCCATTCCCTGACCGAGGGACCAACAATGACTACTATGGCTTATTTCATCGAAAAGTTTGGTAAGTGGTGTTAAAGGGCAATAGGAGGAGTTATAGGGAGATGTTATATGGGGCAATAGGAGGAGTTATAGGGAGCGGTTATATAGAGTAATAGGAAGAGTTATAGGGAGCAGTTATATGGGGCAATAGGAGAAGATATAGGGAGGGGTTATATGGGGCAATAGGAGGAGTTATAGGGAGTGATATGGGGCAATAGGAGGATTTATAGGGAGCGATTATATAGAGCAATAGGAGGAGTTATAGGGAGCGGTTATATGGGGTAATAGGAGGAGTAACAAGTAGCATATGGGGTAATAGGAGAAGATATAGGGAGTGGTTATATGGGGCAATAGGAGAAGTAAGAAGGAGCGGTTATATGGGGTAATAGGAGGAGTTATAGGGAGCGGTTATATGGAGTAATAGGAGGAGTTATAGAGATTGGTTATATGGAGCAATAGGAGGAGTTATAAGGAGCGGTTATATGGGGTAATAGGAGTTATATTGAGCGGTTATATGGCACAATAGGAGGAGTTATAAGGAGCGGTTATATGGAGCATTACAGTATGAGGAGTTTGGTACAAATCGGGAGGGACCTTTATCCCAATACCTCTCACATTTCCCTCCCACTGCTTGCTGAGATAAATATCTGTGACCTTGAGTCATTATAAGTAATAATATCCCCGTCATGGGCAGTGACCCCGACCCAATCTGGAAACAAACAGGGGGTGACCGGTGGGGCCAAACTGCTGAAATTCACCCACAGTGGTCCTTTTTCTTCCCCAAATAAAGACTTTATATATTTGTATTATCATGGTTTCCAGCGCCCTCTGGCAGGGAATGGGTTAAACCCAATTGGACATGTGACCGATACACTTTGGATACGACTTCATTCCAGACGCAATCCTCCCTGATAATCCTGTTTCAGTTCTTCTGTCCCAGCCTGCTTTTAAATCCTAATGGTGATAAATTGAGAAATTCTAACCAGCACGGAGGGGTCATTTTATCAGTACTTTATTGCTCTGAGATCGGGTTCCACGTAGATAACAACAAAAAAATCTGCCTGTTCCTTAAATTGTAGGAGCTTTTTTTTCCGTTTAATGTCATTACAAATAGAAAATGTAAAAAGTAATCATTATTCTTTTTGGCTGGTCTGCTGACAGGTGAAGAATTGTTACTGAAAATAATATTTAAAGAACATAAATCCTGCTCGAGACAAGAAAAATCCTCTGGCCATTTGGAGGGAAGATAAATATATGTATATTTCTACTGTTTAACCACTTCTGAGTGATTCTAGGCCGCGGCTGTATTTGGATTGCGTGTTGCTTAATAATACGCGCTGGCATGTTATAGCAATACCTCGTACAGCTGTATGCAAAGCGAAAGCTGGCGTGTCATAGAGTGCATGTACCCGCCATACCGCCATTACGGTCAGCCATCTTTAATTCTTCCCTATGTGTCAATAGGTGATGATCAATACACTTAACTGGTTCTCAACTCCAGTCTTCAAGACCTCACCCCCCCACGTTAGGTTTTTAGGATATCCCTGCTTCAGCAAAGGTAGTTGAATCACTACCTGCTTCAGCACAGGTGGTTCAATCAGTGGCTCTGTCTTCCACTGATTGAGCCATCTGTGCTGAAGCAGGGATATCCTTAAAATCTGAGCTGTTGGGGGGTCTTGAGGATGGAGTTGAGCACCCCTGGAATACGGTGTTCAGAGAGGTCAACCCCCATGGGCCAAAATCAGGAAGATGTGTGGGTTCTGTACTGTTTCTATGACGTGTTGCTGACTCACAATCAGTGACATTCGCAGATTACCAGCGACAGGTGACATGTCTGTGTTTGCGAGGCGTCTCGTTCATGGGTTCAGTTAAATTGAGCCCGTTTTATAATGAAAATTATATGAAAGGGTCTTCAAATTCAAGCTTTTTTGGGAGACCTAAAAGTAATTATGATGGCAATGCTTCACACACCGGACCTCTTATTTCAACCATCCCTAGTTCAAGTCCTTGCTGGGCTTAGGGTAGAATATGACTCGCTGGACCATTTCCTTCACCGTGGCAGCCATCTTGGTTATGTCCAATAATGGTCAACGTCCGTAATTATTGAGATTGCAGCCTGTACTCTGGCTCGCTGTATCACTCTGACTGTAGCGGCTGCCATTGACCTTGGAGTGTCCCCTACGCAGCTGCTTTGTTGGCCTCTGACCTGTCACTTTCTCCGGGGGTCACTTTCTGCTCCATTTCCCTTAAACTCACACGTGGAGGTTCCTCAGACTGGAGGCAAATGGAAGTAACCACTGCCCACGTGTCTTCCTTATCAGTAGGGATAATAAGCGGGGCAGGACAGCGTGTTCTCTCCCAGGACATGCCTCGTCTTGCACCCAGTACAAAAGCAACGGCACGGCGACACTCAGATCCAATAGCTGCATGTGAAAACAGGCTCCTTCTGCAAATATCAGGGGTCTGCACTCATAATCCTCTCTCGGTCCAACCTATTGGAAAACAGCAGCAATCCGTGTTTGCCGAACACTCAAAAAGTTGGCAGAGCGTTCAGCGTTTCAGGCGGTATTGCAGGTTTCACGAAAATGAACTTGTTTTATACGAACGGCTATTCGCTGAATATCAAAATGGGGGGGGGGGGGGGAACAATATTAGGCAATGCTAAACCAAAATATATATTTTTCTGCCGTTCTAAGTAAAGTCCGACATAGGCACTTACTCGGTCCGAGTATCTAGTTATGCGAGCGCAAATTGCATGAACACAAGGTAAGGAGAGGTTAATTTCTGTTAATCTTCCTGCCATGATATCTTTATTTACAGTAGCGCTGAAGCGTACGGTGTAACATTTGCTCGTTTGATGGGATCCTTGTAAGCTGTCAGTGTTCACAGGGACCCACAAGTACCTTCTTGTACTTCCTTGTAAACACAATGTCAAACCCAGTTCATGGTATAAAACTTCTACCCCCCCACTGCCCTGTGGGTGTTTGTAATGAGCGGTTAGACATGTGCAGCTGTGTATGACGGTGCATTCAGGCTAATTTAGCAAGAAATATATATATATATATAATGGTGAAATTCTACGCTGATCTCAGCCCTGATCATTGCATCATTGGAATCATCGCAGCATTCTTTTCCTTCCAGTGATCCATCGAGTATCTTGTAGACTCCATGGTTTGTGTTTCCATGATGTCCTAAGTAGAAATAGGCACATTTTGGGGGGCGAATTTGGATCCGCAGAGGATTGGCCGGTTCCTTTTGGTTCGTGGATTTCAGCGGATCAATCTCAAAAAGGGGCGATTCGCGTTTTGCGGGTTTTTTTTATTATTACCCATACACTCCGTGGATTCCGCCCCCCGTGGACGGATTTGTGGAACCCAATCCTCCAGCATCCACCGACAGATCGCTGAATACCCGGCTTGGATTCCACCAATCCGTCCGCGGCGCGTGTCCAATGGGGGATTTTGATGGATCCGCGCTGACAAATTCCTTTGTGGATTTGACACCACGAAACGGATTTTTGGTGTAACATCAGCGAGAATCCGGCACACGGATTTGGGCGGACTCACCTATCGCTAGTCGTAAGTCCGTCTGTCCTGCCCAAGGTTGTGAAGCTATTCCATGGGGTTTTAATGGTAAAAAATACGTTGTGACCGGATAAGAATGACCCCGCAGGGAGAGTCACTATGGTCAGTGGCGGGGTTACCGCGCCGTCATTCATTGCTATTGACATGAATCGGGTGCGTCACCCTACAGCGGACATTACTAAATCTCCCTCCAAGTGCGTTTCACGTTCTTGCAACGCCCGCATACGTCGGGAAGTTGGATGGCAGTTAACCCCCTCACTGCCTGCCACGTCATTGCTTTGCCGCTGGCATTGAAGGAGTTATATTTCTCGCGCCCGCCTACGGCAAGACCCTGGCCGGGTTATCTCTGGCACTAGAAGACCCCTTGTTGTTCAGGTGCCCACAACGTGTGTGTATACACCTCTGTCCGGATGAAATCATCCCTCACCATCTCCATTCCAATGGAAGAAGAACAGATGAATAATTCATCGGCATCGTTATGTCAGCGAGTGCGGCTGAGAGGAGCATTAGCATGTGAAATGGTTCTCTGTGTGTCTCGGACCTTCCCTCTTGTCTGCTGTCCAGTCTCAGCATAGCAACGCCAACCCTTCCCTGCCAGCGCCATGCATTGCAAAGCCACGGATTTACATGCACGGCCATGCGTCCCGCAGTGCCATGAACCTTGGAGTTGCAGCTGAGCGCTCGGCCATGCAACTGCTTTTCTGTTAAGGTTTCTTTCATAATGTAATATAGGGGTGCTCAACTCCATGCCCCCCTCCCCCCCCTCTAACAGGGCAGGTTTTAAGGATATCCCAGCTTCAGCACAGGTGGCTCAGTCAGAGGCTCAGTCAAAGACTGAGCCTCTGATTGAGCCACCTGTGCTGAAGCAAGGACTGATTGTGCCACCTGTGCTGAAGCAGAGATTGATTGAGCCACCTGTTCTGAAGCAGGAACTGATTGTGCCACATGTGCTGAAGAAGGGACTGATTGAACTACCTGTGCTGAAGCAGGGAGCGATTGAGCCACCTTTGCTGAAGCAGGGATGTCCTGAAACCTGACCTGTTGGGAGGGGCTTGAGGATAGGTGTTGAGCACCCCTGATGTAATAAATGCTAAGCATAGTAGTCCTGGGGGATGATTCTATACCCACAGAAATGTCAGTTTGGGACGTTTGAGACCAAAATTCCCTAGTGATTTCAATGGGAAATGTTGTCCTCAAACAGCCTAAGCTGCAAAGAGGATTTTCAAGCAAAAACAGCCCACGTGGCTGCTTCGGACTATATATACATACCACGTGACCGATTGGGGCTATATATACATACCACGTGACCGCTTCGAGATATATATATATATAACAATTCCAAAAGAACGGGGAAACAGCCTCAGGCGAGGAGAAACCTGCTTGTGCAGACAACACAGTCAAACAATTTATTCAAAGTGCCGGTCTCCTCAAGGACAGAGATACTCGATGAAAGGTCCATATGGACCCGGAACGTCGTCTTTCTCTGTTCTTGGCTGTCACATTAAAGGAGAACTTCATTATGAACTTGTGAGTAGAGCTCTACTTTGTACGTCTGTCCTTGAGGAGACCTGCACTTTGAAGAAATTGTTTGGCTATATATACATGCCACGTGACCGCTTGGGGTTATATATACATGCCACGTGACCGTTTGGGGTTATATATACATGCCACGTGACCGCTTGGGGTTATATATACATGCCACGTGACTGCTTAAAGCTATATATATATGCCACGTGACCACTTGGGCTATATATACATGCCATGTAACCGCTTTGGGCTATATATACATGCCATGTAACCGCTTTGGGCTATATATACATGCCATGTAACCGCTTTGGGCTATACTATATGTACAGTCCCATCAATCGTAAAATGTGTTGGGGACCAATTGTTAAATCTGAGTGCAGGACTCGGGCCGCAGCATCAGAGGAGCGGGAGGGAAATAAGAAAGTAGCCTGCGCCCTAACTGAGTGGGGACATTGTTACACTAAATGTAACCATTAGTATAATATATCTTTCTTTTTCGGCACTAACTGACTCACTCACAGACACTTAAACACTCACTCACTGACACACTCACTCACTCACAGACACACTCACTCTCTCACTCACTGACACACTCTCTCACTCACTGACACACTCACTGACACACTCTCTCACTCACAGACACACTCTCTCTCACTCACTGACACACTCTCTCACTGACACACTCACTCTCTCACTCACAGACACACTCACTGTCTCACTGTAAGGAATCCGCTCCGCGGTTTACTGGTTGCCTTACCTTGCAGACCGGTGCAGTTCTGGAACTCTTCACCTGATATTACTGCAGCCTGGATTCACTCACCAAAGCAATACTGCCACACACTCCCTCTGGTATCTACTGCAGCTGTGCAATCTGTCACTGCAATCCAGTCTCGTATTCTCTCATTGGAGCAGTACCTTCACACCCCCTCCGGGGATTGGCCCGCTGGCCTTTAAGTACTGCTTTCCCACAATGCTCCCCGCCGAGCATAGTCCTTTCCGGATGTGACTTACTGTTCTGCCACAAGCCCTCGCTTGTTTTCCTATGCTGATACGGAGGTCTCCCCTGCGTCCTTCAGCTTCCTTCTCCTATGCTGATATGGAGGTTTCCCCTGCGTCCTTCAGCTTCCGTTCTCCTATGCTGAAGCAAAGGTATCCCCTACGTCTTCAGCTTCCTGGTTTTCTGCACTGAAGCAAAGGTATCCCCTACGTCTTCAGCTTCCTGGTTTCCTGCACTGAAGCAAAGGTATCCCCTACGTCTTCAGTTTCCTGCTTTCCTGCACTAGCGGAGGTTTCCCTGTGTTTCTTCAGCTTCCTGGTTCCTGGGGCCTACTCTTTCCCTAATCTAGAGAGGCCGTGTCCTGGTTCCTGCGCTGAAACGGAGGATTCCCTAGCCCGCTCAAGACTCTTGCGCTGTAGCACTGGTTTACCCGTGCAGCTAGGCGTTGTGTAAATCTGGTCTGTCTTCCACCTCCTGAGACCAGTACCATGGGCCATGGTCGCCGCACGCGCAGAGGCCACCCCCGTGCTCCTAAGCTGAAGCGGGGCTTTCCTGACTACCTGTTGCCGAACGCCTGCTTGGACAATGTTTATCCTGACGTCTCCTGTCCTGACCCTGGCTTGTACAACGACGATGCTGTCTTCTCCTATCCTGATCCGGCTACGTATGACTACGAACTGCGCAATCCGGATCAGCCTGCGCGGTCTAAGGTCGGTGCTTTTACAACCCCACCTCAGCCACGCGGTCCGACCCAGGTTTGTGGCGAGCACAACCGTGACACTCACTCACTGACACACTCTCTCTCTCACTGACACACTCACTCTTACTAACTGACACACACTCACAGATACACTCACTCATTGATTGACACACACTGACTGATACAATTGTCACTCACTGACACACTGACTCACTGATATACTTGTCACTCACTGACTGACACACTCACTGACTGATATACTTGTCACTCACAGACACAATCACTGACTGACACACTCATTGACTGATATACTTGTCACTCACTGACTGACACTGAAACTCTCACTTACTGAGATTTTCACTCACTGACAGTGACATACTCACACTCACTGACACTCACTCACTCACTGAGACACAGACACACTTGCACTCCTTCCCCTCCCCCTGACACTAACCTAATGGAGAGCGGGGTTGGGCGCAGTGCTAGAGAGTTCTCTGCCTCGCTCCCTCCCCCAGCCCTCAAGTCGATCCCCCCTCCTCACTAAACGGCACCTCTAGACTGACCTTTCAGTCACCACCGTTGCCGGTCTCAGCGCACCCGATCCTGCTTTGATGTCGCTCGTAACACAGGATCGGGCGCGATGTAACCGGTTCCAGCGATGACTGTCAGGTCACCAGGGAGACCAAACGCCTGCGAAATGTCCATAACTGGTGGGGGCCACATAACAAAGTTTCTGGAGCCTTTTATTTCACAAGCCTGATATCGAATTTACCCCTAAGTCACAAAGTATCATCATAGCCACCAATTCAGGTCAACATTGTGATCCAGACCGGATCATACTCCCTTCTACTGGAGTTTCTAACTGAACAGCGAATGGGAAGGTGGACCCAGGACCGGAATATTATCCTGGGTAGGAATGGAGCAGTGTGGGTAATACACACATGGCAAACTCTTCAAAACCTCTTGGCTCAGAGAATGGGGACCTCTACAGTCTCCTTCCGGGCCCCACTGCTAACACCTGCATAGGACAGGAAGTGTGGAGTGGGACGTGTTCAGTTTCAGAGCTGGCACAGTACTCAGTGCAGCGAGTTCTCTCTCGGTCTGGAAGTTTCTAGAGTCTCTTTATATCACTATGTAGGGTCAGATGTTCAGGGAGTGGGGCTGTATAAAGAGGTTCATTTGTTCTTTCAAAGGAGGATGGAAGTGTCTAGAGCAGGAGTGGCCAACTCCTGTCCTCAAGGGCCACCAACAGGCCAGGTCTTCAGAACATCCCTGCTTCGGCACAGGTGGCTCAATCAGTGGCTCAGTTGAAGACTGAGCCACCTGTGCTGAAGCAGGGATATCCTGAAAATCTGACTTGTTGGTGGCCCTTGAGGACTGGAGTTTGCCACCCCTGCTCTAGAGGCTCTCGGTATCACTAAACAGTGTGGCATGTTCAATGACAGACGATAGAGACTCCTGGAGTCATCATACAACACATCCATTCATCCAGCTGTATATAGGTGTGTGTATAGGCACTCGGCATCACTACATGGTGAAGCCCATCCATGTTCAGGTCTGTGGAGGAAGGGGAAAACTTGGCATTTAGTGACTTGCCTCCAACTCACTAAACGTCCCATCTATTGACGTTCAGTTCAAATATCCGACATTTGCCGACTCCCAAAGAGAGGGCTAATGAAAGGGTTCCACGTCCAGCCCGGCCGGGCCCCTCTGGGGACCGAATTCGTCCGAAAGCCGAGGAGATCTCACACAGAGATGCTTTGTGCCGAGATGCAAATCAGCCGACAACACAGCAGACCAAAAACAAAGCCAAGGGGAAACTCATGCAGTTCGCAACCCTCTGCAGAGATTTGGGAGAGCACATGCGCCCAGTATTCCTTCCTTCCTGAAAACAAGCATCAGACAGGGTCGTTAACTCTTCTATCAATCAATGCTGTGTCCAATGGCAGAATACAAGAGGAGAAGAGTTTGATGCAATGTTCTCCAGTGTAACACCACCCCAAACCAGATCTCGGTCTGTCTTTCTGTCACAGACCCCTCTCTCTTTGACTGTGTCCCCTACACTCGTCTCTGTCAGGGACCCCTCTCTCTATGACCGTCTGTTTCACTGTCCTTTTCCGCTGTCCCATCCTTGCTACGTCCCGCAGGTAAAGAGGAGCTGCGAGAGGTCAGGAGACTGTCGGAATTTTCAGGACACTGTCGGAATTTTCAGGACATTGCCGGAATTTTCAGGAGACTGTCGGAATTTTCAGGAGACTGTCGGAATTTTCACGAGTCTGCCGAAATTCCAGGAGAGAGATGGCAACCAATGGCAAAAAGTATATATGTAACAGTGTAAAAGGATCCAACTGTAACACCTCAGACAGCTCCAGGAAAAGAAACCTTGATCTTTTCAAGGGAGGAAAAGCATTTCAGAGTTGTTAAAATACACTTGGGCCTAGTCAAATGTTTGTTACTGTTTTCTGGGCTCCAGACGCCCCCCCTGACCCCTTCATAAATAGCAGAGTTTGATTTTTATAATCCAGGGGAGGGGGATGAAAAACTAAACTAGAAAGAGAGTTCATTGGGGGTTTTTTTATTTTCCTCTTTCCTTTCAACAATGACCATTTTTACTGCCAAATTTCGGGAGACAAGCTGAGTTTCCTTTCAAGTAATTGCAGTGGTTTTAAAAAAAAAAAAAAAAAACATTTCGCTTGAATCTGCCACAGACAGCTCCCTGAAACGTGAGGCAGGAAGTCACACCGTCAGCGCGGAAAAAGCCTAACGCGAGGGCCCCGGGGTCAGGCGCCCGAGCACACAAAGATTTATATTGCCGCTGCCAGAAAGAATGTCGGCTTCCACGCTCCCCTGTAGCTAAGATAACGGGAAGTTCCCCTGAACAAGATAAACTCCAACTCCTCCACACAGGCCGCAGCCTGTCACAGCGCAACGAGGAGGGAGCACCAAGGCCTAAAATGGTTCTCGGGTGTCGCCAGGGGAGGAAAGGAAAACTTGCCGGGGCCTGACTTCCCAAAGTGACCTCCCCTGGCTGCTTTTCCCCAGTGAGCAGCATGCATTTCCTATTTGGTGTTGTTCCGGCACAGAGAGCGGAGCCGCGGCTGTGCACTGACAGACACACAGTTTTCTAACGGGGGCCTTTGTGGTCATTAGTTCCTCCCTCCCTCCTCCTCTTGCTCTCTCCCTTGTTTTGCTTTGAAGAGCAGAGAGGCGGAAGTTAGCGCGGGAAGTCCAGGGTGAGAATGGGAGCGGGTGCGGTGTTGGGTTTCTGGGGCCTGCTGTGCCACTGGCAGCAGGAACCAAGAACAAATTGTGTGGTACTTCAGCCTCGGAAACGGACGCAGAGTGCCACTAACACTCAGCAAATACGTCAAAATGACAAATATAGACACACACACACAATGGGAATAGTGTCATGTATATGTAAGTATAATTGTGTATATATGACTATATACATATACTTGTATATATAGAAAAAATATACACAGACCCCGCGCCCCTCCCAAATACACAGACCCCGTGCCCCTCCCAAATACACAGACCCCGTGCCCCTCCCAAATACACAGACCCCGTGCCCCTCCCAAATACACAGACCCCGCGCCCCTCCCAAATACACAGACCCCGTGCCCCTCCCAAATACACAGACCCCGTGCCCCTCCCAAATACACAGACCCCGTGCCCCTCCCAAATACACAGACCCCGTGCCCCTCCCAAATACACAGACCCCGCGCCCCTCCCACACTGGCTGCAATTTATTAGGGAAATTCTACATTTTGATCCTTAGTCTAATAACGTTTAGTTGCATCTTCGGATAACAAAATGATTACGCCGGCTCACCCCGTCCCGGTGATCTCCGTCTCTACGGTACCTGCACTAAATGTATATTATTTCTTATTGTCCTGTGCGCCGAGCTTACGGAAATATGGGAAAGTCCCTAAAGGGTTAAATAAATGATGCGTTGCGCTATCTGGGATTCAGCGCAATAACAAACAGGTATAAAACTGAAATAAGATTCCCTTAGTTTTAGGAAGGAAAAATTGTGAGTGCACCAAGTTCCTTAGTGAAAGTAATAATATATACTGTACGCACACTTGTATATAAGCATGTGCCGATATATATATATATACAGTGTTCGACAATCATATACATTTACACGCCCGGGGCGTGTAGATTTAACCTCCGGGCGAGTAAATATTGGCCCAAGCAGCACACGTGTTTGTTTTTTTAAATTTCCCTGCTCGTGCTGAAAAAAAAAAAAAACTCCCCCTGCCTGACCGCTGATTGGCGCGCGCTCCCAGGCTTTGTGGGCGCACGGCCAGGCTCTATATGAGCCCGCCCCCAATGAGCGGCCATTCTTTCTGCCTGGAGATCTGTTGGAGGGTAAGTACTCTCCATGCTGCGGCCCCTCTGCTCCTTCCCTGCGATCCCCCTGGTCCCCACATGGCTCCCTTCTCACCACCGCGACCCTCTGCTCGTGCCCTCTCCTGCCAGTACGCGCCTTTGCATTACCTCTCCGGTCCCCTGCTCCCCTCCCCCTCCCCTCCCCCTCCCCTCCTCCTGTCCCCTCCCCCTCCCCTCCTCCTGTCCCCCTCCTCCTGTCCCCCTCCTCCTGTCCCCCTCCTCCTGTCCCCTTCCCCTCCTCCTGTCCCTCGATCCACCGATCGCTGCCCGGGACGGGAGGTCCCGACTGCTGCAGCCCGGTTGTCGTAGGGGGGGGGGGGGGGCGCTCTCACCACGTGCCTCCCTCACCACGGGCCTCCCCGCCAGCTAACTTCATGACGGCGCAGCCGCCGCATGAAGTGTGGGGGGGGGGATACCGGGCTGACTAGCTTAATGGTGCATACCTGTTTGCCCATGCACTGCGGGACATGCCGACGGGAGGAGCAGGGCAGTGGCGGCCACGGCGGGGCTGACTGTCCCGTTGGGCGCCCGCCACGTGACTCCCACCCACCCTGCCACCTCTCCACCTCCCCAAAGCTTCCACTACGCCCGCGTGAGGTATGGGGGGGGGATGTCGGCCTGCCCCCCCCCCCCCCCCCCACGAGCGGGAGATGGGCGCGGGTGGGTGGGGGAGGAGCGTGGTGGTCGCGGCCTTTCTCCCCCCCCATGTGTGCTTGTGTGTGTGTATATATGGTTGTGTGTGTGTGTGTATACTGTATGGGTGTGTGTGTGTGTATATATGGGTGTGTGTGTGTGTGTGTATATATGTGTGTGTGTGTGTGTGTGTATATGGTTGTGTGTGTGTGTGTGTGTGTGTGTGTGTGTGTGTGTGTGTGTGTGTGTGTGTGTGTGTGTGTGTGTGTGTGTGTGTGTGTGTGTGTGTACTGTATGGGTGTGTTTGTGTGTGTGTGTATATATGGGTGTGTGTGTGTGTATATATGTGTGTGTGTTTGTGTATATATGGGTATGTGTGTGTATATATATATGTGTATGTGTGTGTGTGTGTGTGTGTGTGTGTATATATATGGGAGTGTGTGTATGGGAGTACGTGTGTGACACCAGAGGTACCCCCCAGTCAGTCACCCACCCTCCCAGTCAGTCACCCCCCAGTCAGTCACCCCCCCAGTCAGTCACCCCCCCCCAGTCAGTCACCCCCCTCCCAGTCAGTCACCCCCCCAGTCAGTCACCCCCCCAGTCAGTCACCCCCCCAGTCAGTCACCCCCCCCAGTCAGTCACCCCCCCCCCAGTCAGTCACCCCCCCCAGTCAGTCACCCCCCCCAGTCAGTCACCCCCCCCCCCCAGTCAGTCACCCCCCCCAGTCACCCACCCAGCCAGTCACCCACCCAGCCAGTCACCCACCCAGCCAGTCACCCAGCCAGTCACCCAGCCAGTCACTCACCCAGCCAGTCACCCACCCAGCCAGTCACCCACCCAGTCACCCACCCAGTCACCCACCCTCTCTCTCTGTGTATCACCCACCCTCTGTGTGTCACCCACCGTTTCCCCCCTCTGTGTGTCACCCCCTTTGTGTCTCCCCCCCACACTCTCTCTCTCCCCCCACACTCTCTCTCTCCCCCCCACACTCTCTCTCTCCCCCCCACACTCTCTCTCTCCCCCCCACACTCTCTCTCTCCCCCCCACACTCTCTCTCTCCCCAACACTCTCTCTCTCCCCCCCACACTCTCTCTCTGCCCCCACTCTCTCTCTCCCCCCCACACTCTCTCTCTCCCCCCCACACTCTCTCTCTCTCTCCCCCCCACACTCGCTCTCTCTCCCCCACACTCTCTCTCCCCCCCCACACTCTCTCTCCCCCCCCACACTCTCTCTCCCCCCCCACACTCTCTCTCCCCCCACACTCTCCCCCCCCCACACTCTCCCTCTCTCTCTCCCCCCACACTCTCCCTCTCTCTCTCCCCCCCACACTCTCCCTCTCTCTCTCTCCCCCACACTCTCCCTCTCTCTCTCCCCCCCACACTCTCCCTCTCTCTCTCCCCCCACACTATCCCTCTCTCTCTCCCCCCACACTATCCCTCTCTCTCCCCCCCCCCACACTCTCCCTCTCTCTCTCTTCCCCCCACACGCTCTCTCTCTCCGACACACTCTCTCTCCCCCCCCCACTCTCTCTCCCCCCCACACTCTCTCTCCCCCCCACACTCTCTCCCCCCCCACACTCTCCCTCTCTCTCTCCCCCCACACTCTCCCTCTCTCTCTCCCCCCCACACTCCCTCTCTCTCCCCCCCCCACACTCTCCCTCTCTCTCTCCCCCCCACTCTCTCTCTCTCTCTCCCTCCCCCCACACTCTCTCTCTCTCCCCCCAACACTCTCTCTCTCTCTCTCCCCCCAACACTCTCTCTCTCCCCCACACTCTCTCTCTCTCCCCCACACTCTCTCTCTCCCCCACACTCTCTCTCTCTCCCCCCCCACTCTCTCTCTCTCTCTCTCCCCCACACTCTCTCTCTCTCTCTCCCCCACACTCTCTCTCTCTCCCCCACACACTCTCTCTCTCTCCCCCACACTCTCACACTCTGGATCTCTTATTTACCCTATATATCTTAACTGCCCTATACTACACCGAAATAACCTATACTGCTTTCTTCCAGATCTGACTCAAGCTTCACACGGAAGACATCGGAACCCCCCCTAACCCAGAAGACAGGTAGGGAACACCTCCCCTCCAATGTATAACATTGCGGGAATGAGGGTACCTGGACATTGAGGGACTGCGGATCAGGTAAGATCCCAGGCGGGATTGCTGCTTTAGATATTGTGAAGCGGGGACGTCCAGACACTGGTTAAGGGGTTCGGGAAACTAGTCATTCACACCTGGCTTTTATTTCTAGTTCCGACATTTACACACACACACGTAACCAGGACAAATTGTAGTATAATGTAATACAATAAATACATTTATGTCAAAAACTAATGTTGATCTGATTAGGAATTTATTAAATGTATTTTATTTATATATTTTATTTTAAAGCGAGGTTGGGGGCGGGACTAGGGTTGGGGGCAGGACTAGGGGCGGGGCTGGGGGCGGGGTTGGGGGCGGGACTATGTGGCGAGTAGATTTTTTGGTTGGGCGAGTAGATTTTTGGGTGATTTGTCGAACACTGTGTATATATATATATATATATATATATATATATATATATCCTCTTCAGTTCGTGTCTCCCTACTGCTGGATGAAGCCTCCCCAATGATCTCCCAGGTCCTGCGGTTACAGCCTCTCTTCCACGTCGCTCCCACGCATTGTCACATCTCTTCCTCCCATCTTACTTTGGGTCGTTGTCTCGGTCTTTTAATCTCTCTTGGAATCCAGTTGAGTTCCATCTTTGTCCAACAATGATAATTTCTTGTGATTTGTCCACTGCCATTTTAATTTCTTCAACTGTCTATATACACACAGTGTGTGTGTATATATATATATATATATATATATATATATATATATATATATATATATATGTATATATATATATATATATATATATATATATATATATATATATATATATATATATATATATATATATATATATAATATGTTTAACGGTATATATATAGTCAGATAAGGCAGTTGGCACTCCAATAGGTGCTGGTAAGCCACAGGTGCACGTCCCATATAGAGAATGTAGTTATACGTTACCGTTCCAAGGATTGGTAAACAAGAGACAGCACTCAATGTTGAAAATCAAAGTGTATTAGTGAAAGCAAAAATACATCCAGAAACCCAACGTTTCGGTCCTACAGACCGAATAGGGGGATAGGAAGGTCCCATTCTGTAGGACCGAAACGTTCGGTTTCTGGATGTATCGGTTTCGTGCATCTCTTGTTTACCAATCCTTGGAACGGTAACGTATAACTACGGTATATATATTTACAGTTGCTATATATATATATATATATATATTATACACCATATAAAGCTGCACTGGTCCTGTAAATGCTACAGATACAGCGGGCGTTATTTTACGGCATCATGGCGCCGTTTTCGTGTGCGCTGCTGTAGTCCACGCGGCACGAACACTGCCAATTGCCCCAGGCACGCGTGTTTATCGCGGTTGTTTTGTTTGAATGTCATGGTTTGTGTGCAATTAAATGCAATGAAATGAATGAATTGCAATGTGTACAGTACTGTGCTACCGTGTCAATGTCAGGCGATTAAAAGCCAGAACACTAAAATGCCTTTTTCTGCACTCGCCTGCACTCGCGTCTTAAGGCGGTACGGTTGGAAGAAATCCCGCGCCATGACGTGGGTATTCCACAAGGTATACACCGCGTGATTTGTTAAAATATAATGGCCGCTGCATCTGTACAGTATATTATCGACCCATTCAGCACTGAAAGGGGATATATATATATATATATATATATATATATATATATATATATATATATATACTGTATATAGTGTATCGAACGTATGGATATGTTTTTCATTTTATCTAAATTATAATGTCTTTACGCAGGGATTACATACTTTAGCAGAGAGCACTTATACGCAGTTGAGGTGTAATCACATAATTACATTAGGAATTAGCTTGCTCTTTAATTACAGAGGATAACAGTTTCCTAGTTACAGCCGTTACAAAAAATATATAATAATCTCACAGTGAATGTTCTCAGCCTGTGAGTTTCCGCTGGAAACACCCCTCCTTCATCCAATCCAGGGGGGCGGGCCATGCCTTGCACAAAGAGTGGGCCACATGCTGTCCCACCAAGCAGCAACTTATTGGAGACAAAATAAAGCTGTGAACCCCTATACCAGACAAAATACAATGCACACGGGCAGTGATTCCCAGCAGGGTCTCCGTGAGGCGTCTCCTAGGCATGCGCCAAAATAAATCAGTACTGGCGCGGTTCCCAGGCAGTATAGCGGGGTCCTGAGCCCGTGTGGGGACTGCGCACTTAGTAAGACCCCAAACGGCACCTCAGTGTGGGGGGTATCGCTGTCACTTACAGCAGGAGCTTCCCAAGTCTCTCCCCACAGTGCTTTGCACCAACAGCAGCGAGGCATTGTGGGGCGTGACTTTGGAAGCTCCCGCAGTGAGTGACAGCTGTACCCCCCATGCTGCCTGCACACACTGAGGGGCAGTTTGGGGGATTATTACGCGTGTGTCCCCCCCACGAGCTCAGGACACTATACTGCCTGGGATCGGTCACACAGTGCTAGTGATAGTCTGAGGGGTCGCCAATAAGGTTTATTAATTAGGGGTTCGGGGGTCAAATATTTCTAGCAGGGGGAGCAGAGTGTGATAAAGGTTGGGAATCGCTGATCTAGGGGTTATTTTAAGGAGCAATCCGTGCAATATCCTACATGTGTTGTTTTTTTTAAATAAATCAGTTCTGTAGTATTAGATACTTACTGCATTTTTGTGTATTCAACTTTTAATGCCATTTTTCTAGAGTTTTACTATCCTGAGCATCCTGTGATCTCTATAGCAGGCTTTCACCCACCTCCCCAGCAGTGCAAGATATTTGCAACACTTTCCTGTTTGAGATCATTTGTTGCCAATGTTCCCAGCAGTTTGAGGTGCAAACTGTAACAATAGACACTGTTACCTTAGTATTATCAGGATACATTGTACCTACTGAGTTACACTGACTGAAGGATTGATTGAAACAGAAAGGCGGCCATTTAGTTAGATCCTTGCTGATCGATTCATGGGAGAACAAATTGATCGGCAGCTTAGGTAATTAATTTTCAATAAAGGTAATCAAAGGCGGCGTACACTAAAACTATTTTTTTTTTAAATGTGCTGCTTGGATTGCCTCGTTAACATGTTTTTGGTAGAATTCTTTGGCAATTCCAATGCTGCCATTTTCAGGGCTGACAAAAGAAAAACTATTTAATTTCCATATAACATGTATATTTGTGCAGCCTATAAAACGAATGAGGGATTTTCAAGTCGCTTTATTTGCTTAAGTCTCGGGCACTGAAAATAGGATTGCAAGCTCTTCAGAGCAGAATAAAATGCTATTTATTACACTGTGTCAGCAGCAGTGGGGCGCTCAACTTCAGTTCTCAATACCCTCAACAGGTCAGGTTTTAAAGATATCCCAGGCTCAATCAGTGGCCCAGGCTTCAACTGCGCTACCTGTGCAGCAACAGGGATATCCTGAAAACCTGACCTGTTGGTGGGTGCTATTGATGACTGGAGCTGAGAACCCCTGGTAAAGAAAAGGATTATTCATATTAATTGTAACATTTGCGAGCTGCCCACACATCTTTTGCTCCAGCTGAGCAGCGCCAGCAGAGAAATGTCCCACTGGCGATGCTTTAAAATCGCTTTATTTAAACATTCTTAATATTGTAATATTTATTGAAGATACGCCTCTTATGGAGGACTGTGTACTTAGTCACTAACAGATATCAGCTCGCGGAAATATAATTTAAAATTGCGCTTGTGTGTGGCTATAAACTAACCTGCAATGTATCAATCAGCTCATTCAGCGTAAAAAAAATTGGGTGGCGGGGGGTTCCTTTTTTGGGGGGGGGGGAAGAAATGGCGGCGCTGGGCGTTCAGCTGTTAATGGGATGTACTAAAAAAGAAAGGTTCTGTGGAGAAAATGGCCCGGCAAGTAAACTCAAAAAACGTCTGTGTATATCGTTAGCGCAGAATTCAGTTGCTTTGTATCAACCAAAAATGTACATGACGCAGCGCGGAGGTTTCATTATATAGGTGAATGAAGTGTGTTCTTTTCATAGTACAGTATGGCTATTATGGATAATATTACACTAATCGTTTCTATTTACTAACACCGTTTCTAAGTGAAAAAAACAACAATCAATCAGGTATTGCGCAGAAAGACTATACTTGGAAAAAGTCCTCCTCCAGCGACTGACGAGTGCTGAGCTCAAGCACCTTCTGGAGGAGACACTAATAACCTGGAGAAAGGGCTACAATCTCCGTGAGACTGAGAGTTCTCTTCCTCCATCCACTCTCATTGGAGCCGCAGAGATATCTCGAGTGAGAGTGGAAGGATGGGCTTCGGCCGTGGTAAGCCCGAGCTTCCCACAAACAGGGGAGGTATGTAACAGGGACTTATCCCTGTTGAATAAACTATCTCTAAAATCCAGCAGGGATCTGGTTAAGTGCAGCAGACAATTAACCAGACTCCACCTGACCAATTTAGTCTGTAAAGAAAATCCTCCAGTTTCCAACAGGAGAGAGATTTTCCTCAGTGCACAAGAGTGCTGACAAGAGGAAAGATGTCTTTAGCATAAAGGCTGTGCTGAGATCAAGACACACAGAGGCCTATATTCCTGGATACAGGGGACACAGGAACCTACCGGAGACTGACATGAAGGGAGACCTGCTTAAGGTATCTCTTGAGACTTTGGGGAATAGGCTGGTAATGGGATTATCCCTCCAGCCCTGCAGAAAGGGACTGGGGAAGTAAGTTAGCCCTTACACAGGGATAGGCGTTTGTTGTTTTTGTATATTTGTGTTTGCTGTGTTATTTAAAGGAACAGGCGCAATAAAGCCTTATTTTAATTTCACCTTAAAAACGGTCTCCATTGCGTACCTCTGCACACATCTCTTACAGCTCGCATATAGTGCTATGATTTTTTCCTAAAAATGTCCTTCCGAAAACTGTCCTCGTATTATATGTGCAGCCGAACACCTTTTATTTCTCATGCAGAACACCTTGAAAACGTTAGGGTCGTATTATCTGCGAGACCGTGCTGTATTCGGGCCAATACGGTCGTTTTGCAATGTTGGATATGACCGTCGGATAAGGCGTTTTAGCGTCGGAAAACTACCCATTGGTATGAATTATAAAGCGTCTAAGTGAAATGTCGCAAAGCGGAGACCGCCCGTAAAGCTTTGTAAACCATCGGCAATATTTCCCAATAACAACCCCGTTCTGGGCCAGAAGAGGCAGCCGTGATTGGATATGCAGAGATTTCGTTATTAAAATCCCCCCAAAAAGTGCAACTTGTCCAAAAATATGTTCGGGGGGGGAAACAAAAAATCACCCCATAAAATCCACGCGCGATTCTCAGTATGCCGTCGCCGTCCTGCGGCTCTGCGTGAATTCTACGATCCCGCTCGCCGTGATAATAATTCCGTGGAGCGCTAGGCTTCCAACGTCGGTGATTTCCACGGGGAGAGAAAAGAGGGAAGAAGGTTCAAACGTGCGCGTCTCCCCTCGAGGTTGGGGGGAAGGAAAGGTGGAAACCCGACATTCGCGTCACGTGACTCCTTCAGCGCCCGAGATGCTGCGGTATTTTTTCCCCTGGCTTCCTTCTTCGGCAGTGATGAGGTTAATAAGAGTGACTCTTTGACAAAGTCCCTACCTGCGGACGAAACGCGTCAGAGTTTTCTCTGTAGCAGAATTTTTTTTGGTGTATATGCACTCATTAAACAACCTTTTTAACTGATTGCGCGTGGATTTCCATTCTTATGCCCCGACGGCAGCAGTGAACCGCCTGAATACCCTACTTTTAATAAGAGTGGCGGGCAGAGATGGCAGCATCGGAGCAGTGCGATTTTTAGTGCTTCCCGCCGCCGATGTATAATTACTGCCTCAACATTATCTCAATATGGAACTATTTCTTTAACATCGGACTCTATCAAATCAGACCACTAATCCAGGGGGGGGGGGCGCAACTCCAGTCCTCAAGGGCCACCAACAGTCCAGGTATTAGGGAAATCTCTGCTTCAGCACAGGTGGCTCAATCAGTTGCTCAGTCATTGATATCCTAAAATCGTCAGGTGTTGTTGGCCCTTGAGAACTGGAGTTGGCTGCGCCTGCTCTAATCCTTATCTGCTCTCTGTTTATAAAGTCGGGGATTCTCTCTGCTTCAAAAACACAACCTGTGGGGGCAGAAAACTGACATTTTTATTGACTGATTTGAAATTCTTTAAGGTTGTTGATGCTCGTAATAAGACGGCCTTCCGGTGAGTGAGGCGGCCTTCCGGTGAGTGAGGCGGCCTTCCGGTGAGTGAGGCGGCCTTCCGGTGAGTGAGGCGGCCTTCCGGTGAGTGAGGCGGCCTTCCGGTGAGTGAGATGGCCTTCCGGTGAGTGAGACGGCCTTCCGGTGAGTGAGGCGGCCTTCCGGTGAGTGAGGCGGCCTTCCGGTGAGTGAGGCTGCCTTCCGGTGAGTGAGACTGCCTTCCAGTGAGTGAGACTGCCTTCCAGTGAGTGAGGCGGCCTTCCAGTGAGTGAGGCGACCTTCGAGTGAGTGAGGCGGCCTTCTAGTGAGTGAGGCGGCCTTCTAGTGAGTGAGGCGGCCTTCCAGTGAGTGAGGCGGCCTTCCAGTGAGTGAGACTGCCTTCCAATAAGTGAGACTTCCCTCCAATGAGTGAGACTGCCCTCCAATGAGTGAGCCTGTCTTATAATGATTGAGACTGCCTTCTAATAAGGGAGACTGCCTTCCAGTGAGGGAAACTACCATCTAATGATTGGGACTGCCTTTCAGTGGGTGAGACTGCCTTCTAATGAGTAAGACTGCCATGTAATGAATGAGACTTCCCTCTAATTAGTGAGACTGCCTTTTAATGTGTGAGACTGACGACCAAATGTGTAAGATTGCCCTCCAAGGAGTAACACTGCCTTCAATTAAGTAAAACGGCCCCCAGTGAGTGAGACTGCCTCCCAGTGAGTGAGACTGCCCTCCCAGTGAGTGAGACTGCCCTCCCAGTGAGTGAGACTGCCCTCCCAGTGAGTGAGACTGCCCTCCCAGTGAGTGAGACTGCCCTCCCAGTGAGTGAGACTGCCTCCCAGTGAGTGAGACTGCCCTCCCAGTGAGTGAGACTGCCCTCCCAGTGAGTGAGACTGCCCTCCCAATGAGTGAGACTGCCCTCTCAGTGAGTGACACGGCCCTCTCAGTGAGTGACACGGCCCTCTCAGTGAGTGAGACCTGGGCCCCTTTGTACAGTGGAGTTGTGAGATAACAAACATGTATTTTTTTTTGGGTAGCTGGTATACAAGGACCTATCTCACTACCCCTACTGGTATCAAGGTAAATTAAGCACGGGTGGCTAAATCAGTCTCAGCTTCAGTCTGAGCCGCTGATTGAGCCACCTGTGCTGAAGCTGGGATATCCTGAAAACCTGACCTATTAGTGGCCCTTGAGGACTGGAGTTGGCCACTCCTGCTCAATTGTCTTTTGATGGCCTTTTTAAATCCTCGCTCACCTCCCACACAGACGGTACACAAAGCTTCAACTGCTCTGGCCTAGGAACTTGGATATAACACTAATATTGTGTTCACATCGCTGCTCGGTGGAGGTTTCCATGATGCTTAGATGATTTCCTTTTGAAGATAACTGTGTGGAGGTCACAAAGAACTACAGAAGGAACGAGCTGCGGTGGCTGGCCAGGGAGATGGCGTTTAATGTACGGAATAAATGAGAAGGGGGAATGGTTGAGACCCTCCGCTCAGTGGAAGTATTCCCCGTTCATCTGGACAAATCTTCTCTGCCTACTCACATGGTCCCATTTCTGTAGCCTTTGTAACGCTTGCGCTGTCCACGAGCAAGACAGGACCCAGGTACTGAGGTGGGGAAGTATAGAACCAGGCACCCACGTGCCTGGCAGGCGGATTGTCAATGAAGCTGGGTCTGGGTTGGAGAGAGCGGGTTAGTTCTGATACTTGCCAAGGTCTTGGGATGGAGAGTTCAGAATTGTCAAAGTGTGTTAAGCCGTGGTCTGGGGTTAGAGAGGTCAGAATCATAGACGTCCTTGTAGCTGTGGTCTGGGTTGGAGAGGTACACAGTGTTGAGGGTAAGTCGGGGTCGATGTCCAGAGGGGGTTCAGAAGTCAAGCCGGGTCGGTACACGTAGAATCCAATAACTGCAATAGAACAAGACAGGAGCAAGGCACAACAGACACAGGAGCACAAGGTAACAACTAGTTATGCTCAGCAATGACTGTGAGCATGAGCAGGGTATAAATAGCTGGCGTGGGCCAATAGAACAGGAGGCGGAGCGGAGGTGCGGTCCCAGCGGGAGCCGCGATTGGCTGCAGGAGACAAGTGGCAAGATTAGTTGCTTCGCCGCTGGGGCGCGGTGCACGACGACACATGAGTGCGCCACGCGCGAGAGAAATACAGCGCATCCGAGGGGGCGGAGTTAAGCTCCGTGGCAGCGGTAGAAGAGGTGCGTGTGCGTTGGTACCAGAGCGGATGTCTGTGCAGAGACAGGTAAGGAGGAAAAACCTTGATTCCTTACAGCCTGACATGGGATCCTCTCTGTAAGAAAGAACATGTCCTCTCGCCCCACGTCATGCAGCAGACGGACAGCAAACCCCTCCAACTACAATAAAAGAAGAACGTCAAGGCTATTACTAAAACTATTAACACCATCATTAAAAGGGCTGTGTTTATGGCCGATGTAATCTGCAGGGCGTGTGGCGTTTATAGTGACATCAGGATTTAATGAAGCAGGCCTTCCCTAAAACATCTCACTAATAAAAACGAAACCGGAAAAAATGTCCATTTTTCCTGAAGACTCTCTTTGTGTTGAGAGCCACCTATAAAATGAGGACCATTGTTTAAAAGGTTTAGGACTTCTTGAAATGGGACACGGTGACGTAACTGTTTTTACACCTTTTGGATCTCTGCGTATTTATATTTTGGAGCAATTTTGTGGAACTCCGTGTTAACACCGTTGAAGCCAGAGGGGCCTGGAACACAACAATGGGCGTTTCCAACTGGTGATTCCCTAATGGCTTTGGTTTTGGTGTCCGAAGTCCCCTAAAATACCTGATGAACATTGGGTTCCGTGGCAAGAGGAAACCATTAATTAGCTGGAGATGGGGGGGAGCTGTCGCATGCGGTCGCGAACCACGCCAAATTTGCCATCATAGTCCACAAGCTATGCGCAGACAGTTAACCGTTTGCGTGCCGGTCGCATGGTCACTGATGTTGGAACGGAAGGAGTCGTCCTCTTCCCCCTAGATGGCCAGCGGAGCAGAGAACACGATCTCCCCTACAAACACGAGCAAGTCGATCATGACGTCGCTGAGACATCATGGGTACCTATGGAGGTCTAGTGCCCAGGACATAGTAGCTACGTCAAATGACACTCGAAGGTTTAAGTCAACGTGCACCGCAGGTTCATGGAATACCCTAACTTGCGAAATTCTCTAAAACCGATAGATTAGTTCAACGCCGAGACTATAAATGGCTTGCACGCCATGTTTCTCTCACTGGTGATATTTTGCTGGAAGCGTACAGATTTGGCCGCCCTAGTTAGCCCTGCGAGGCTCGGCAAAACGTCTCTCAGGGGAACGAAGTTGGGAGGAAAAAAAGCTTCCAATTTCGCCAATGCATTTTGAACGTTTTTTCGCACCGTTTCCACGGCAAATCTGGTTACACACATTGTCTTCTCTGTTTCATAAAGACAGGATGATGTGACAGGGGAAGAATTTATTTTCCGACTGTGTGATCAAGCATGGCGGTGCCGTGTCAGAAAACCCCTGCGTACGCAATGAATGCGCCAGGAGAGATGGGGACACTTAGACAGAGTTCCCTACATCACGGATCTCTGTCCTATAAACCGTCCGCTCCATAACTTCCTGCGTTGTTTTTTTAACTCGGTATCTTTGACAGATGTTCTACTTTCTGATTTTTGTAACGCACATCTTTTATACATAGATCGTAAGCTCTTCAGAACAGAAAAAATAGAGAAAATACTGTGCGCTACTATCTAACCCAGAATTTAGAATATAAATATAGTGCAGTGACTAAACCACATAAATAAGTGACCAAGAAATAAATCACAATAACCACAGTGAGGGTGTATATATGAAGAAAATTATATCACATAACCGTGTATTTGTAGAGGCGTCTGCTGCTATAAACACAGGGGGTGGCTCAGCACCCCCCACACTCTAAGAAATGGAAACAAAAGAAACAGCGCACAACGCCAAATAGTGAAGCAAGTAATGCTATGTATTAGTAATTACAGGGTAATAAATCTGCGTACATCAAAACAGTGGAATAGGTGCATTTAGTGTGTTTCACACAAGTTACCACTCAGCAACTGTTGTCAGAAGAGTCTGCAGCTTGCTTCTCTCAGCGGGGGCGCTACGTTGGTTCAGGAGCAGGATTAATGTCCAAAACCCCTCATCCAGCAGTACATCGCTCCCAAGGGGATTTCCCTTTACAGCAACCAGGCTCCGTTGCAGGTATTGGTGCTTGGTGGGACCGCTCGCGCTTCCAAGCCGTCTGGTGCAGCTCGTGTAGCTCAGCGAGCAGATCCACTGTACGGGGGTGAGACCTCAGCTCTGCAAGGGTACACTCGGCGTGCCACGTTGTCGCTCCGTCACGGGATACTGCGTGATGACGTCACAGTCTCCGCAGCAGCGAGGGAACCGGCAGGGAGGCAGTCAAAGTCTCTCAAAGTCTCTCATATGCCCAAAATAACCACTGGGAGTAATACTAGCAGGGTGAAGCCAATGGAGGCAATGGCAATATTAAGGCACTAGATAAAAATCATCCAACATGTTTCGTAGAATAAACTACTTCTTCAGGGAACTTCCCTGAAGCGCGAGCGGTCCCACCAAGCACCAATACCTGCAACGGAGCCTGGTTGCTGTAAAGGGAAATCCCCTTGGGAGCGATGTACTGCTGGATGAGGGGTTTTGGACATTAATCCTGCTCCTGAACCAACGTAGCGCCCCCGCTGAGAGAAGCAAGCTGCAGACTCTTCTGACAACAGTTGCTGAGTGGTAACTTGTGTGAAACACACTAAATGCACCTATTCCACTGTTTTGATGTACGCAGATTTATTACCCTGTAATTACTAATACATAGCATTACTTGCTTCACTATTTGGCGTTGTGCGCTGTTTCTTTTGTTTCCATTTCTTCAGAACAGAAACTGACGCAAAAAGAAAATAGATGTACAAATAACCTTTTCCTTTCCAGTTTTCATCCCAGTTCTTTGTCACATCTTGCTGTCATTTTTTTAATTTTATTGTGGGGGATTAGTGAATATATTTCGCGGGGCGGCAGCTGACTTTTTTCAGATAGGAGAAAGTGAGACCTTTTTTGTGAATGTTGAACTTTTACAAAAGTTTCTGAGGCGTTTGCCAAAACAAAATGTCAAACGCTAGCTACTTCCACCAACCCTAAAAACCGTAACCCCTTACCCGAAAACTCCTTACCTAAGTCCTTACGTTAAAACCCCTTACCCTAAACCCCTAAACTAACCCCCTACCCTAAATACCCTAAGCCTTTGCCCTAAAAACCTAACCTCTTACCCTAAACCCCTATCCTTAACCCCCTACCCTAGTCACTAAAACCCTATAAATTAACCTACTTTATTGGCGAGATGGCCATGACCGAATGTCCGATTCCATATCTGTCTGTCTCTCTCTGCCATCTTCTTGCTAAAAGCATATACAAATAGCTCAATTTATCCCAAAGCTGCTGTTTTTAACTTAGAAGTAAAAATTCAGACCCAAAATTAGCCTGATTCCATTTATGGACCAAAAAGTTATAAGCGTCTAAAAAGGGGGTTTAACCAGGAATGGTGGTTGGCCAACATAACTATGTCAGCTGGACTGTGACCAATATAATATATTGAGAGAGAGGGGGGGGGGTGGAGAGGTAGGGAGAGGGAAAGAGAGGAAGGGAGGTAGGCAGAGAAAAAGAGGGAGAGGGAGAGAGAGAAGTAAGTTGGGGTGTGGGGGAGAGAGGTGCCTCATACGTAGACCCATATTTACTAAAGGGTGCTACACTTTAGCACGCCCTGAATGAATGGGAGTTTAGAGGTGCTAACGCTCAGCTGTTCTTAGTGAAGAATATGTGCCTTAGATATAGATAGAAGTACCTTCTCAATGATTTCTGACTTAGATTTGTCACACACGTTTATATATACTTATGTGATAGAGTCACACATTACCTTGAGTATCCTAGGTTCTGTATTATCTGATTACCCCAGATGGGGAATGCATGTCAGCGCTGCTGACTTTACCCAGATAATACATATTGTAAGCCTAATTGATACTAATGTTGGGATTAATACCAACAGACTCACTCTGAGTCACATATTCAAAAGCAGTGTTATCATAGGCAGCAATGGTGTTATAATTCACAGGATTATTTGTGTGACCACATAATAACTATATACCTTTCTGTGTATTATATCTATAACTACTACATTGGCTTCCGATGTGGTGTATCTCGGGTCACCCTATTTGAGATATCACTTTGAGACACTTATTGGATCTTGTGTAGGCGTAATGCTGGACACTGGTTGATTAATAGGTTAATGGTTGTCCCTATGCACCGATGTATATGTATCACATAATTACCTCTTGATATAAATAGGTTGAGCGGTTGGTCATCTACGGTTGTTTTACACTTAGATACATTTTCCATTGCAATCACACATATTGCTAATGGGACACACTGCCACCTTTACACACTTATAATTGTGTTCCCGAACCGGAGAGCATTTTTTAGACTCTTTGGTTAACCAGGAAGCCTCTTGGCGAACTTTGTATAAATATGTTTATTGACTCAGGAATATTTCCGTCTCCGTGCAGTTTATTATTAGGCCTCGTGGTTTCATGCTGTTTGTTTTCTAACTTTTTCTATCTCTCCTTCTGCTTTTCACACATTGTGGGGTTTATTCATTGAACTGCGATAGTGCCGATCGGGGCACTGTCGCATGGCAACTCCCATTGGAGTCATTGTGACTTTTCAATGACACCATCACAGTTTAATGAACAAGGCCCTTAGATGTGCAACCCCTCTTTATTTTACCTCCAACTCTATGGCCTGTCACTGAGGTGGGAGCCTGAGTCCTATGGGTTACTGTTTAACTCGTTATAGTGTGTGTGGTACACGTGGAATGAGACTGGACACAACACAGCTGTAATGAATTGTAACAAGCTTTAAAAATTCATATAGCTATAACTTGTAGCATGACATATCTCATATGAAACAGTATGGTGGCTCTTAACCATAGAATCACTCCATACACATATATACTTAAACAAACTATACCAACAGTGTGAACGCTGTGCAAACGGTTTATAACTTTTATCTCTGTCCGGCCTCCCATCATGGGGTACTGGCCTGTAGATCCTGGTGTGCTAGCACAATCGTTGGAGCTCATAAATTGTGTGTGTTGCAGGCCTGTGCTTCACAGAGATCAAACTGTGATGGCAATATCACTGCATCTTATATCCTGTGTGTGGGTTAGCTCACCCACTCCAACCTGGTGTAATTCCTGCACAGCTGGGCTCTCTAATCTCTCCCTGTAGTAGCCTCTGTCTGCCTGCTTCCCTCTGTACTGTCAGGTCCTGGTGTCTGCTCGGCCCTGCTGCATGCACTGGTCCAATAGGGCAACTCTCTCCCTGCAGTTCCCGCTCTCTTCAGGGTCCTGCATAGACAGCCTCTCCTCATTGTCCTCCTTCTTCACCAGCTTTTCTACTGGCTTATCACAGTCACATGACCTATAGAGAGCATACCAGTTAAAGGGGCAGCGTCCTGTGTTGCTTGCAGACACAGAGGGTTACAGACGTATTTCAATTAGCGATCCGCGCTTACCTGACCTGGCGGTGCCCAGGAGCTCATCTGTGGTCTTGCGGTGTCTGGGGACCCCCCAGTTTCCGAGTGACAAGCTGTTTTGTTATCCGGGACCCTGCAGTGGGGACAGAAAATGGCCACAGGGTCAGGACGCTTCATTGGCCCATTCATGACACTGAGGTCATTGTTGTAGGATTTTTTTATTTTTATTTAAACCAGCACAAAAAACCTACAAATATCTTGGGAACCAATGTGTACCCGGAGATCGGGAGCCCCACCAAATGAGCTCCAGAACCCCATGGTTCTAACAAGCTACAGAAATAATGTAGGGTGGGTTCTCTGTGTCATGGTTTGGCTACATTATAAAGTGCTGCGTTCGGGACCCAGCAGTGGAGCGGTATTATTACTTGGTTATAAATACACCTTCCCCTGTTCATCCCCCAAGTTTCTCCAGTTATAGAAACACTAGCCCGTCCAGAGAGCATCATGTACACGTGAAAGGGACGTGTAATGGGATGTTTTAAAACAAGCTACAAAAGAAAAGAAAAAAAACAACACAAAATGGCAATTCACACAGTTTAACAACATTCACTCACTCCCTCCCCTGCCAGCCGAAACAGCTATAAAATGATCAAATTAACTTGTGTTTTCTTTTTTTGTTGGTCAACTTCAGTCAATGGGCCTCTCCACGTTCAATAATGTCCTCCTCTTAGCATAACAAAGCTGTCACATAGCTCGTCGCTAATGGCTCAGTGTCACTTATACTGAGGGCCCATTATAAGCGCTGTGCCCCTTCACATAAGCTTTTCAGACGTCACCCAACCATCCCATTCTTCAGCACCCTCCAGTTGAAATGCAGTGAAAGGCTTTCACTAGCTGTCAGCTCCGAGAAGGGTTACCGCAGCCTCCGACTGCTGTATAATTCAGGAGGACTCTTTTTCATTTTAATTGGCTGCCTAATTGGAATGTTTATGGGTTCGGTTGAAAAGGCCATGGGGGAGACATTATGTGCTTAGCATTCTTGGCTGGCGTAATTGACGGTTAACCCCTGAATGGTCGAGCTCATGGACGCCGTTCCGTCGCGCAACTCTTCTCTGGAAAACAAGTTGGAGCTGCATCGGTTTCGTTGACCTTTTTTATGCCGTTTTATTGGGAGAGTTGGGGGAGGGACTTCACCGTTAACGGACTGGTCTCTGAAGTGGTAAATCCTTGTTCTATCTCCTTGTGCCTGCTTGTGTTGGATCGGAAATACACTTGGCGCCCGGTTCTCAGGTCCAGCTGTTGGATTGCGACATATTATTCTACGGTATACGACATTTCCATCATGAGCGGCGCTATGTGAGAATACACTGTGACTAATAATATAAAGCAGGGGGACCAACTGCAGGCCAGGTATTAGGGATATCCCTGCTTCAGCACAGGTGGCTCAATCACTGACTCAGCCATTATCCCTGCACCACCTGTGCTGAAGCAGGGATATCCTGAAAACCAGACCTTTGGGTGGGTCTTGATGACTGGAGTTGGCCTTCCCGGATATAATGTGTCAACATTTCGATCCCTAATTCATAAAGGCCGAGGCAGGAACCGAGGCATTCGTTAGTTTGAAGCATTTCATGAGCACTTGGACTTCATCAGATCCCCCTCCAAACACCCCACCCCCACTCCTGATGAAGTCACATCTTTTATCAGTCAGAAAGTGCCATCATATTTAGAGGGGTGCGAATTTAGCAGATCTCCCACTTTTTTTCGTTCGGTGAAAAGGTTAGCTTGGCTGTAAAAGTCAACAGGCCTTGCATGTTCAATTAATTTTGGCTCAGTGAGTAAAGACCCTGACTGGCACTGAGTGTGAAGCAGGGGAACCTGGTTCAATTCCCGATGTCGGCTCCTTGTGACCTTTTGCAAGTCACTTTATCTCCCCGTCCCTCAGGCACCAAAAACATAGATTGTAAGCTCTGCGGGGCAGGGACTGTGTCTGTAACATTCCTATGTGCTGCGTACCGCGCGCTGTGCTGTAATTGTGACGCGCTGTGAGTTCTATTCGGAGAAAAACGCTGTATGATATAAAATTATTATTATTTTGCGAAATAGCGATTTATTTTTTAGGACCGTTTGACTAAACCTTTTTACTCCTAAAGTACTAGCGAATTATTCTCTGGTTTTACAAACTTTTGGAAAATCCCGTTAGATAAGCACGTCTACTCACATTGGCTTCAAATTTTCCTGCCACGTGCAGACGAAACGAGAGACATCTCTGGACCAGTTTTCAGGAGCTTTTTTGAGCTTATCACAGTTATCTACGCGCTTCTGTAACCCGCGCTCCTCTTACCGCGCCACGGTTATGCCAAAAGAAAGCTCAGGAACCTGAAACGTTGTTGCATACACCCAGCACCCACTGTATACTTTTGTTCATTTCTCCAGCGGAACGACAAATATGATTTCTGATCAGCAGAAGAAAAAAAAAACATTCCAAAGGGATTAAAAATATACAAAACAAATACATTGAATCCGTTGCATGCGCTTATAGTAAGCGCGACAGCGACGGAGCGACCAAAAATGTTGAAACCTGTGAAATTTGATTTTGGGAGAGACAGTCGCCACATGTGACTGTCTCTAAACCAATCACAGAGCACCTATTGCACTCTGCCCTCCCCCTTCGTGACATCACTGGCCTTGTCGCCAGCGACGTCGCTCAAAACTGAAGTTCGTCGTTTGCCAGTGGGCGACGGCGACGTCATCGGTCGCGTCGCCATCACTATAAACGCTGGCCGAAGGCATATAGTAACGGACAGACTCATTATAAACAGCAAATGGATCTGTTAAAATCTGATGTCAACAAAAAGTATGTTTTTTTTTTTTTTTAAGAAATAGAGAATGAAGAGTTACATTTTTTAATGGGTGGGAAGAAACACGTAGACTGTGTCCTCTCTTTTCTATGGTCGGATGTTTTGTTGTTGTCATGCGTATTGTATTATAATTCCCTGCATTCTGTTTGTTTTTTATAAGGCGCTGCGCACATTGTCGGCGCAATATAAAAAAGAAAAGTATACACATGCATTTCCATTTTAACCCATTCATCCAAAGTGTAAGCACGAGCAATAACCGGGCTTCACACACCGCAAGGGAAGTCACGCGGTGCTCGTCCAGTATCTTTGAGCTTCTGAAAGACTCTTCTTTTTTCGATAATTGCCCCTTTGTCCTTTATCTTCTTTCTGGAGCAAGGGTGGCCAACTCCAGTCCTCATGGGCTACCAACAGGTCAGGATTTCAGGATATCCCCCTGCTTTAGCACAGGTGGCTCCATCAGGGGCTCAGTCTATGACTGAGCCACCTGTGCTGAAGCAGGGATATCCTTGAAAGCTGACCTCCTGGAGGCCCTCGAGGACTGGAGTTGGCCACCGATGATCTGGAGGCTGTTGGCTTTACAACGACTCACGCGCCCTTGGCTGGTCCATGGTTCTACAAAGACCGGCGGTTTCACAGATGTGATTTATTCTCTAGATGGAGGAAGGCTTGTCTTCCATGTCTGGATGAATGGTTTCATTTAACAGAGAAGCAATAAAATCAACTTTCCCATAGCCCCAGCATGGACAGGTACCACCAACCTTTTATTCACGTGACGCATGCAGGCCTGTTGCATGTGCAAGGGATTCTGGGTATGGCATGCAGACCCATGGCCAGTTTGGCTTCCAAAATACATTCACAGAGATCAGTCCTACCTGTATCGTTGGGACGCACTTTCGTTGGGATGCACTTTCGTTGGGATGCACTTTCGTTGGGATGCACTCTCGTTGGGATGCACTCTCGTTGGGAAGCACACTCGTTGGGAAGCACACTCGTTATGAAGCACACTCGTTGGGAGGCACTTTCGTTGGGATGCACTCTCGTTGGGAAGCACACTCGTTGGGAAGCACACTCCTTATGAAGCACACTCGTTGGGAGGCTCTATCGTTGGGAGGCAGTCTTCATATTTTCCAGCGAGTCGGCAGATGTCAGACGTATTCCTTTGCTTTCATTTTCATCCCTTGAAAGTCTGTTTCATTCACTAGTTATCAGTGCAACTAAGACACCCACGCTCATTAGAATCCAGTGTCTACTTATTTGCAATGTATCTTCGTCGCTGGAAGTTTGTTTCCTTCATTTGCGTGAGTGATGGAACTTCTACTTGAAGTGCTGTCTCACCTATGTGAAGTGAGTCTCATTAATTAGAATACAGTCTGAAATTCCCTTAACAGAAGACAGTCTCCCTTATTCTCAGTATGGGCATCTTAGTCTCGTCTGTTACATGATTCCAATCTCACTGGTAGAAAAAGATACCACAAAAATGTATGGGTCTAAGTATCAGCGTAGAGAAAAGTGCGTTTAGACATACTGCTGCGTGTTTAGATGCACTGCTCCGTTGTTTTGGGAGCAGAACTGCGGTGTATTTAAGAACAGTTTCTTGCATCTGATGCAGGATTTTAGACACGCCAGATGTGATGGATTTTTGGGGGCAAATAAAATGGAAAAAGAGTAAAGCAGAGAGACACAGAATGTGATGCATCTCATTATAATCTGTGCACCATGTAACTCCCCCCCCCCCCCCCACTCCTCCTACTGACTCTCCCCAAGGTGCAAGCTGGGACAGAGACACAGAATTTGATGCATCTCATTATAATCTGTGCCCCATGTAACTCCCCCCAACTCCTCCTACTGACTCTCCCCAAGGTACAAAATGGTGCAGAGACGCAGAATGTGATACATCTCATTATAATCTGTGCCCCATGTAACTCCCCCCCAACTCCTCCTACTGACTCTCCCCAAGGTGCAAGCTGGGGCAGAGACGCAGTATGTGATACATCCCATTATAACCTGTGCACCATGTAACTCCCCCCAACTCCTCCTACTGACTCTCCCCAAGGTGCAAGCTGGGGCGGAGACACAGAATGTGATACATCTCATTATAATCTGTGCACCATGTAACCCCCCCAACTCCTCCTACTGACTCTCCCCAAGGTGCAAGCTGGGGCAGAGACGCAGAATGTGATACATCTCATTATAATCTGTGCACCATGTAACTCCCCCAACTCCTCCCACTGACTCTCCCCAAGGTGCAATCTGGGGCGGCGACACAGAATGTGATACATCTCATTATAATCTGTGCACCATGTAACTCCCCCCCAACTCCTCCTACTGACTCTCCCCAAGGTGCAAGCTGGGGCAGAGACGCAGAATGTGATACATCTCATTATAATCTGTGCACCATGTAACTCCCCCAACTCCTCTTACTGACTCTCCCCAAGGTGCAAGCTGGGGCAGAGACGCAGAATGTGATACATCTCATTATAATCTGTGCACCATGTAACTCCCCCCCAACTCCTCCTACTGACTCTCCCCAAGGTGCAAGCTGGGGCAGAGACGCAGAATGTGATACATCTCATTATAATCTGTGCACCATGTAACTCCCCCAACTCCTCCTACTGACTCTCCCCAAGGTGCAAGCTGGGGCAGAGACGCAGAATGTGATACATCTCATTATAATCTGTGCACCATGTAACTCCCCCCCAACTCCTCCTACTGACTCTCCCCAAGGTGCAAGCTGGGGCAGAGACGCAGAATGTGATACATCTCATTATAATCTGTGCACCATGTAACTCCCCCATCTCCTCCTACTGACTCTCCCCAAGGTGCAAGCTGGGGCAGAGACGCAGAATGTGATACTGTACATCTCATTATAATCTGTGCACCATGTAACTCCCCCCCAACTCCTCCTACTGACTCTCCCCAAGGTGCAAGCTGGGGCAGAGATGCAGAATGTGATACATCTCATTATAATCTGTGCACCATGTAACTCCCCCCCCAACTCCTCCTACTGACTCTCCCCAAGGTGCAAGCTGGGGCAGAGACGCAGAATGTGATACATCTCATTATAATCTGTGCACCATGTAACTCCCCCCCAACTCCTTCTACTGACTCTCCCCAAGGTGCAAGCTGGGGCAGAGATGCAGAATGTGATACATCTCATTATAATCTGTGCACCATGTAACTCCCCCCAACTCCTCCTACTGACTCTCCCCAAGGTGCAAGCTGGGACAGAGACGCAGAATGTAATACATCTCATTATAATCTGTGCGCCATGTAACTCTCCCTTACTCCTCCTCAAGGTGCAAGTAAGAAGGGGCAGAGTACTTTGCTACACTGCAGAATGAAAATGCCGTTTTTGAATCCAAATTGCCTTGATACATAGGAGCAGAGGCATCAAGCACCAGTAGGGGTTCCCATACCCATGTCAGCGTTAACACCCATTCAAGTCAATAACCCCTACCAGTTTTTGACGCCTGTTTCCCATAGAACTAGGGTTGTCTGACGTCCCGCATATACAGGAATGTCCCTTATTTAACTGCATTGTCCCAGAAAGGTCTGTCGGGACACATAATTGTCCCATATTTTAATGTCTTGACGCAGGGCCGTCGACAGGGGGGGGGGGGGGAGGGAAGGAGGGGGAGAGCTGGGACAACAGCGTCCGGATGCCAGGACTCTGTTTGCTGCCGGTCCCCAGTTAGTCGGTGTAAGAATTTGGGCAAACCTTTCGCACGGGGGACCAGCGCAGCACCGCAGCACTCCCCCCACAAAGTAAAGGTGTGTGTTATAGTTGGAGGAATTGTGTGTGTGTATTGTGGTGAGGTGGGGGGGGGTTATGTGTGTATGTGGGGTGGCTGCCCCATATTATAAAAACTTAAATGGGGCAACCCTACATAGAACACTATGGCCCACATCCACAGAGCTACGTTAGTGACGTAACGCGGCGTTGACGGACGTTAACGTATTGTTAAGTGCTAACGGGGATCTGCAAACCTCACTAACGATGCGACAAGTGCCGACTCCAGCGGTAACGAGCCCTCGCGTTACTATAACGGATATTCGTGCTAATGAGATGCAGAAGGGGCGTTCCCTGTAACAGCGCCGATCCGCAGCGCTCAGGTATAGTTACCGCAGGGATTTAACGTAACGTTAGGTCAGCGCTAAAAGTGGCGTTACTCACACCCGCACCCTGAGATCAGTCTGTTACAGGGTCAGGATAAGTGTGAGATCACAGGCAGGTATGATACCATATAATTACTGGGTTCTTATCCGCTCTTCTCTTTTATTACTTTAATGAATCACCTCTTCAGGGTCTGGGAGTAACGCCGCCTTTGGGTGAGACAGACATAACGCCATGCTGTGTGACGCTAATGCACGGCAGTGCTAACTTCCCGTGGCGTTGCGCTTATGCTAATGAGATCACTAGCGGACATTGTCTTTGCATATAATTAGCGGTGTGGATTGGCGTTACCCTCAGGGACGCCCATTATGGATTTTAATAACATGATAATAGCCCGGAATTATCAGACCTCCAAGGATCTGAGCCATCTGTGTTTGGTGGAGGCCTTGAGGACTTCCAAGGGCAGGCATTGGCCGCATGAAAAGCTAAGGGCTGCAGGATATCGTTTGGAACCAAAGCAACCAAGACACGTCCCATGGAAACCACAGCACTGACAAACAGTCCTCATTAATACGACTCTCCATTTGACATCTCAGAGCTCTCGTGAGCGATTTTTATTTACTTTCTCACTCGGAAGCAGCATAAATCTCGCCCTCCCACCGCTTATCTGCGCGTTCATACCTCCAATTGAGATAGCTGTTGCTGGCGTTATTACCCCCAAAAAAAACTGACCCTAAAAAGTAGAATGCATTACTCGCCAGCTCTCGTCTCCCGGTCTCAGCCCCGGCACGCAGGAATATTCCAAATATAAATCAACATTCACGGCTGCCAAGTAATTTCCCATCCGAAAATTGATGGCATTGCAAAGGGAGACCATTTGCTTCCGACCCGTTCCATAAATTGGCTCTCTTGGAAATTGCACCTGCCAGGCTGATCACGACAGTTGCTTTATCTGCGCACTTCCATCGCAAAGACGGGGCCACTTTCTCTGTAATCGGAATTCACAAATCAACGGCTGTCCCCGGCTCGGTGATTCATCGTGCGCGGGCCTTTGGCAAAGGTGACAAACGTCCTCTCGCCGTGACAGCTGTAAAAAATAATGGAGAGGTGATAGTTGTCTCTCTAACCCAGGGGCGGGCAAACGCCAGTCCTCAAGGGCCATCAACAGGTCAGGTTTAAGGATATTCCAGCTTCAGCACAGGTGGCTCAACCAGTGCTGAAGCAGGGACTGATTGAGTCACCTGTGCTGCAGCAGTGACTGAGCCACCTGTGCTGAAGCAGAGATATCTTGAAAACCTGACCTGTTGGTGGCCCTTGAGGACTGGTATTACCCATCCCTGCTCTAACCTCTTTCGTTCGGGTTTTCAGGGCCTCATCTTTTGATCTTGTTTGCGAAGGTACCCGGGCGCTATCTCTGTTTGTTATATCTGATGTGCAGAAAATATAAAAAGAGTGGTGTAATACTGCCTGTAGATGGTTTTCGAGTGGTATCCTCTTGTGACTCGGAACCCCAGCAGGATCTATCCAGGACCCTTATAGTTAATGAATACAAAAGAAATGGGGGAGCACAATGGTTGGAAACAGGCAGTGTTATAGAACTGATAGTTGCTCTTTTTTTAAGGTGAAGCAGTTGTAACCTGAGTGGGTGTCGTGGCTCAGGTGTCTAATGTCTAATTGGGAGGATGGACACACATGGGTGTATGTGTGTTGGTGTAAAGGTGGAATAAAGGTATATAAGACTTACACGGCCTTGTGTAAGCCCAGTCGCATCAGAATTTCTTTAGGAATCCCGTGTACTCCTGATGGGGCTTTTCTTCTTGCGATGTTGGTTCTTCTTCTTGTCTTATGGTCCACTTGCTCCGTTGGTTCCCAGTGCCGCTCCAGGTGAAATTTTCTCTCGTGTAAACAAAAAGGAGGATAGGGTTAACATATATAATTGTATACACGTCAATGAGGGGGGGGGGGGGGGATGGTGTGTTTTTTAAACCACCAAGAATTGTATTCTATATAATATAGTTTAGCACTCACACGGGCTAGTGTGGGTGTTATCCTATCTTGGTATCTTGTTCAAAAGAAGTTGCCCAATCAATATCAAGTGATGAAAGGGTAGGGTATGAAGGTAGTAAAAGTAAATATATCACAATACTCACACGGGCCAGTGTGAGTACACACCTCTAACGGTATCTTGTTCTTTTGTTCCAGATGTCACCGATGGTGAGGATGGGGTTTAACAAATAAAAGACTCTAATGTATGGGGGGTAAAAACACTACCTGTTGGTGGCCCTTGAGGACTGGTATTACCCATCCCTGCTCTAACCTCTTTCGTTCGGGTTTTCAGGGCCTCATCTTTTGATCCCCTGACACTCAAACGAGGAAAGCTGTCAGCAGTCGGGTCCCAAGGTGTTGTATAACGGAGTGCTTTCACTGCTGCATTATTCCCGACTTTCCAATGCATATTACTTGTCTAAAGAAAGGGACGGCATATGGGTTTATACCTTAACGCTTGCACTCCAGAGGCAGGGAAGCCCTGCCCTCTCCCCCTCCCCCCCCCCCCCCTGGAGATTGAGTCACTTGCCCAATGGTCTGACTGACACTGGGGTCTGAGCGGGTCACCCACTTCACAGGACAGCAAGATGACCACATTTTATGTTTTCCTTAAAATGCCGGAACGGCTGCCTGCTCATAAACGGAGGAAGATGGTAACCATAAGCCCTGAGTGCCTGTAAGGCGTTGCAGGCCCCTCTGACAGTGGAGGGGTTAATACGAAACCTTGGCCCCTGTCCTAGCCACACATACACGGCAGTAATCCCTTAGAAAGCCTGATCCAAGCTCCGGTTTAATCAGGTAATGACAGTCGCAAGTGCAGCTCCGTGCACGGGAACGCTCGGCGCGGCGTCCTGCGGATAATTCCATGAGCTCATCTTGGCCTCCTAACCGTCCCAGTGCCCTTGTGACGTAACTGGTGCATTGTGGGGAAAAGGCTCTTTTTCTGGGGGCTGATGGGTAGGGATGTGCCAAGCTTTCTTCTGAGAGCGCAAAACTGTCCCTGTCCCTGTCCCTGTCTGTCTGTCTGTCTGTCTGTCTGTCTGTCTGTCTGTCTGTCTGTCTGTCTGTCTGTCTGTCTGTCTGTCTGTCTGTCTGTCTGTCTGTCTGTCTGTCTGACTAATCACACATTGTATCAACTGCCAAACCCAATTTGTGATATATGTAATAAATTGCCCCTGCAATCTAAGATATGTGGGGAAAACTATAAGGCCTTTAAAAAGCAGAATCGGTGACCACATCAATGGGATTAAAAATGCACAAAGTAATCTTGATAAAGGGAGAAAGATTCATAATCTGTCCCAACATGTTTTAACCCATCACCAAGGCAAAAGCAATGGATTACATTTTAGGGGGATTGAAGTAGTGACAAGAGACTCCAGAAGTGGAGATCGAGATCTAAAACTCTTACAGAGAGAGCAATTCTGGATATTTACTTTGGGGAGCAAATCAGCAAATGAGCTAGTAGAACTGACCCCATTTCTTAAATGAAATTAAATAAATAAATAAGTATAAACATATATCTCTGCTCTTTATATGTTCTATATACTTGGTGTGCCTTTCCTAGCATTTCATTAATTTTTTCCTTATTCATTTTCTTGTATATCTTTTTGCAAGATTCATTCTTTTTTAATGTATTTATGTTTTAACAACTGTTTCAATTTGTGAGTTTTTGTCTTGTTCGTGATTATATAGTGTTTTTTAGTCTGTTATTAGTCTATGACATTTGTATTTTATGTGGTTGTTATGTATTATAAAACAATTTGCCAGTATTCCCTAATATTATTTATTAAAATTATGTATTTATTTAATAGGATATATGGTAACATACACACACATATTAATTTTATTATCATCATTACGGGTTCATTTCTAATAGAGGAATAATTTCAATAGGCAATAATTGTTTATAGTAGAAATACCAGGTGGTTGTAGGCACTGATTGGAAGTGGTAACACCTGTATGGCAGCTCCCATTGGCAGAGGAATTGTCTGTCTTGCTATTTAAGAGCAGCTGTGGGAGGGGATAGTCATACCTCCGGAAGAAGCGTCATATGAGACGCTACGGTGGTGTCTAGGGTGCATGAGGGCAGGTTACATGCGGTGTGGTGCGTACCTGTGAGGAACAGGAGGGCCTGAGCTTCCCGCGATGTTGTGGTAGCCTCCATAATCTCTTAGTGGTGCAGCGCCTCCATCTTCTATACTCCCAGGAATATGGGACAGGACCGGTATAAAAGAACCCTTTGGGTCCCAGGGTAGTACTTTCCAAGTCACACACAGTCTTTACGGATGAAGAATAGTCTCTTTATTTGACAAAGCAACAATATCCCAACGATAGGGGCTTCCAACAGCCGCAACACAATAGCCAGGACGGGTTATATTCCACTCTTCTTCGCCCAAACAATTCCTCCTTTCCTTCCCTCCAAATCACTCCTCCGGCAGGATGGTCTGAGCTAGGGCTTCAATACCCCGCGGCCCACCCCCGAGGTTAGCCTCGCGGTGGGTCTTAGATTCTCCCCATCACCCCGGGCAGTGGGGTGAGGGCATTGGTCCACCAAGTCTATAACTCTATCAGCTCTACTAAAGGACGCTGATTCTTTCCGCTCTGCTTTCACCTGCACTCTGCGCAGGGGAAACCGTGGTTCTCTCCAAATCCTCGGACCGATCCGTAGGATTTCTTGACTCATGGCCTGTTAGCGGCACTGCATACTCCCGGCATAACTAACCGGCAACTGCAGAATCTGACTAATCTCGAACGAAGAAGAACTAAACACTACTGACCGGAGTTGGCTGCTAAATATAGAGCTAGCCCCGCCCCTCGTGATTTCGACAGGACCTCCCCTCGTGCTCACGGCTGCAGCAGAGTCCAGGCCTGCGTCTATCATTCAGGATAGGGCTATAAAGGGGGGAAACCCCAGGATGATTACTGGTGCCTGATCTTAACAGGACTTATCACAGCAGGAGGGAGATAGGTATAGCCTGTGCTGTTTA